>NW_022144843.1:0-13690 GCF_000002235.5 Strongylocentrotus purpuratus | reverse complement strand
GATGGATTTTGGCGGATTCAGGATATTTTTTTAGTAAATATACCAAATTGCAAACTCGTGAAGTGATAATAATAATAATAAGATAGTGTTCTTCCAACAAAATAATGATGTAAAATTATTAAGCTCACTTTTCAAGGATTCTTTTGCCATATGGGCCCGTCCTAGTATTCCATATGGAAAGGGGGATTAGATTTACTAGAGGATTGCTCTTAAAGGAGAAGTTCTGTGGCTGTGATTGAATCAACATAGTATGTCGCTGGGCTCTCGAAGAAAGCTTGGTAAATATTTGAGGGTGTGTGCTGATGGACTGAGATGATTTGCACTGTGTGCCGATGACAGTTCATCTTACAGAAAAATGATGAACGCCTTGTGTGAGCAATGCGCAGTGGATGGGGAATTGTATTTATGTGAAACACTTGATGAAAGGCTTGCGGTCGTCATTTGACCGTCTTCCAGCCAGCACAAGCAGCCAGTAAATATTTGCAGGCATATTGTGTGGTTATAACTTTGAACTCGGTCGAGGGGTAGACACCATTTATCATGACACGCGCGTGGAAATTAAAAATTTCGCCTCTTGAGAGAAAGTGAAATTGAGAAACTGTGGGCCGGCTTGTTTGATGGTGATGGCAAATAGGGAGACAATTTAATGTAATCATGTAGTACATTGTTTTTTGTATAATGCATGCATTAGTCCGAAACAAAGTTCAAACAGAATCCGTATTGGAATAATGACAAATGATAGACCTTGGTCATGAGGGGAAACCATTTTTGATCGCGTTCCCTGAATTTTATTTTCTTATACGCGATTCTGTCGCGGCGATAAATGTCACACGTTTTTTATAATTACACACAAATCAATGAGCGCAATAACATTTATATGCGGCAAAGTCGTACATGTACAACTTATTGCGCTGATTTCAAAAATCGCACAACGTATCACACATTTTGTTCATTCACACACGCCATGTGCGGCATAGTCGTTGTGACAAATCACGGATGTGTAAATAGGCCTTGTAATTAACTGTTGAATGGGATTAAATTATTCCACAGAGCAGACTCATTTCATTACTTCCATATCTACTCGCAAGTTCCAAAAATGAAGATTTTACCTCGCTTTCATTATAATATGGCCGACTCGCGAATAAAGTCTATAGACCATTACCATGTTGCGGCCATCTTGATTTTTTCCCATTCAAATCAATGTAACCAAAGCGAGGCTGAAAGAAAATAGTCTGGTTCCTTTTTCGCACAAAAACCATTATCATTTAGTAGTGTTATTGGATACAGGGACATGACTGAAATGGTGGCAGCTGATAAAGGTCTATAGACCCGACACATACAAAGTACAGACCTGTACATTATGATGTCATGCTTCTTCCTGTGGGAGCTTGTGGCTCTCCTCCATATACCTGTCTCCCCTTGGGAAAACAGACACTACATGTTGTATACATGTACGTACAAACATAGACATCAACTGTTACAGTGTCCGTCTCTGGATTTTATTTGGGAAATTTCTTCAAGTCTAGAATTTGAAGGAAATATTATCAGCCTTTTTCCAATATTGCACAATTTAATTTATAGGCCTATCTATTCATTTTCAATTCAAAACTCGCATTTATTTCCATACCAAAATGAAAATACAAGCATAGAATACAAGATTAAGTACATAATCAACAAATAGAGTTTGTCAAAAAGGTTGAAAATCTATCAATGATTTCACTATTGTCGACCCTGGGTGGTGTAGTTTCCTTTCCACTGGTACTACACCAGTCACCACGCGGTGATCGATCTAGGGTCCGCCATTTCCAGTATCAGTTTTCTCTTTGGCATTTCTCCGTTTCTATCACTGTGTTGGTACAAACGTATGGTCTTCTGTAAACAATCCTGAACCACAATGTGCATGGAATAGTGCACACTACATTTTGGTGTATGGTTTCAGTTTTCTGTGTGCCATAAGGTTGCATTAAAGAAGGAAATAACTATATTTTGTTGACTGATTATATGCATATGTGTAAATGTATAAAGTTCACCAGTCTTGTGAGTTTTATTTTGCGGTTACAACTTAAACTATATATTAGCATTGAATGTACATGTAGTTTACATTAACATACACGTGCAGTGTTCATGTACTTCCTTATCAAATGAATGGTAACATAATGACCTTGATTAGTTGATAGCAATTTGTTAAGTACCGGTACAGAGCCACACCCATAGGTCTTGTTAAAATGATGTCATTTCCTACAGACCATCCATGTGCATCTGGGCAATTCCAGGTTACTCATGTTACGAAAATGTAACGTGATAACCGATTTGTGCGTCTTGTTTATCATACATACACATTTTTCTGGATGTCATCTTTGGTGGCTTAGGTAGGTCTAGGTCTACTCTATCTACATGGGGATAACTTTATTAAACCTTTCAATAAGGTAATTACATGTACAGCCCAAGGAAACTCAAAAGTACCTGTATTCACAGATGTAAACGTGAGTAACCGTGGAACTGCCCATCGGCATTTTGAGCGTCAACTTGCTAATGCGCATCGGCTGCGTCGTATTTCGAACACATTTCGAGCAACAACGGCGCGTGTTTGAAACATTTTCAAACACTGTGCAATGCGTGCTCGATTGTGTAAAATACGCAATTGCAGTTCTCCCACAGAGATGCCGTCACTGAATGAGCCCTATTGTCACTTTAGTAACTTTTAAGTTCCGTGCTTGAAGCTGCCAGTTATAAACATGTACAAGTGTATCAAAAGTATATGTACTTCCGAAAATTACGTACCTGTACATGTACAATGTACCCCTTCCCAGAAAAGGACAATGTACTCTGAAGTCAAGAGATTGATTTGTTAGTGAATACTTTTGAGTGTTGTGAACTGTATGACCTCTCCTTTTGAAGAGGTCAGTACGTTGTGTAGCTACCGATACATGCCACATATTCAACAGGTTGTTCTATTCTATTCTATGTATGGCATTAAGTAAACAGATACTAAACAAACAGTAAAATCAACCGACCCCTCGACCGCGACGACCCACTCGGCCCAGGACCACCTCGACCCACGACCCCATCGACCCATGACCACCTCGACCCACGTCTCCCTCGACCCACAACCCCCTCGACCCACGACCACCTCGACCCACGACCCCCTCGACCCACGACCCCCTCGACCCATAACCACCTCGACCCACGTCTCCTCCGACCCACGACCCCCTCGACCCACAACCCCCTCGACCCACAAGCCCCTCGACCCACGACCACCTCAACCCACGACCACCTCGACCCACGACCACCTCGACCCACGACTCCCTCAACCCACAACCCCTTCGACCCACAACCCCCGGACCCACGACCCCCTCGACCCACGACCTCCCTAACTTACGACCAGATTTTCTAAATCATTTATCGTTTTGATTCTTTACAGATAGTGCGTTGCCATGGGCAACCTGTTGTTAAAACTTCGAGGTCCACAGGATGACGACCCACAGATCTTTATTGACTTTGAAAGTGAGTCACACATTGGACAATTTGGTACAATTGAGGTCACGCATTTGAAATCGTTTGTATAGTTTTGTTAGTTTTAGTTCTCTCTGTACTGTGTTCCTGAGGTCAGAGTTTGATACCTTCTAGTAAAAAAAAAACCTTTTTGTGTTGTGTCTTGGTTTACAGAAGCAGAACCCAAGGAAAATGAGGAGGAGCTTTACAACATGGCGGAGGATGTCTTACGGGAGGCAGATGAGATATTGAAAGACTTACAGCATTACGGAGGGGCGGGAGAATCGATTAGAGCGTTGAGTTTAAGCCGCATCCCAATCAGCTGAGGTGGGGCCATGCTCGTGCTCATTTCACATGGGGTGCATAACCTTTGTTTTGAGGGGCGCGCGTAATTTAAAACCCTGTCAGTTTAAAGGAGCACTAAGTATGTGCAGACCACCCACATGTAAGTGGTGTGCCATGCCTGCTTTGTCATCTGTACAGTTACTTGCTATAGCGAGGGGCAACAAAGCTTTAACACTAATCGCCTAGGCCCTTTTTGGCTAGGAACCATCCTCAATCCTCCCAAATCATTGGGTGTTTCTCAAATTTATTTAGTGGAGGTAGACCACTGCCTCAATCCTTCAAAAATCCTCCAACAATCATTGTAACACAATGAGGAATTGGCGATGATATCCAGAAGCAGTGAGGATGGTATCTAATATTTATAATCTCGGCATAATTAATGCCTGGCTAAGCATAAACAACACAAGGTGGCAGCTTAAGACCTTAACACAATAGTAGTAAAGTCTGTCACAAGCCAATGTGGCCCATCAGGCCAGCATTTAACTCCGGTTTCATTAGCTGAAACGACTGAGAATATTTCTACTCCCCCTGGATGGATGCAGTCCATCGGAGGTTACTCCCCAGCTAATGCCGGTACCCATTTGTACTCCTGGGTGGACAGAGGCAAGTGGGGTTAAAGGGGCTTGCCCATGAATGCAATACATGACCAGCAGCTGGATTCAAACCCCTGACCCTCTGATCTTGAGTCACGAACCCTAACCACTTGGCCACACTCCCCAATTGGACAAAATGCATCCGCCAAAATCAACTTGCACAAAAATGGCATACAATCTCAATCCCCCATATCCTTCAATTTGGAGGATTGAGAAGGGTTAGTGTTAATTTGTCCTGTGAACAGTTTCAAGAATTGCTTAGCATTTCTGACAAGGCCAGTTGGCTCAATATAGAATAATCCAGGCAGGCTATCACGAAGGCCCCCTTCAATGGCGAAGCATTGTGGTAGCTGGTGTACAGCTTTCGCCATTGAAGGGGGCCTCATGTGTGTACTGTGATCATCTGCCTAGATTCGTCGATAGGGTAGAACAGTGGTGCAGAAAATGCACTGTGTGCAAATCATGGACTAACATTACTTGTGTCTTTTCACTTCTATTTTTTCAGGCCATTTGTAACCCCAGAACGAGAGTTGCAACAGAAGGCATGGGCTGACGTTTGTCCCTTGGTAGCACGGCTCAAGAGATACTTTGAATACTCACAGAAAATTGGTAAGTCCAGCCGCAAGACGATCACCTTCATGCTAACTCATGGCTTTAAGGATAGCCTTGTCATCAACGCGTCATTACTTCACTGTTAAAAACCTTAACATGATTGGTAAAGGTGTGACTCATCCAACCCAAAGCTTTTGCCAAATGTGCTGATATTTGTACTCTCAACTGCTAAGTTGACAGGACATGAATATGATATAATGTGATGCAAAAAGCGCAGGCTATGTACACCATCTCGGGACTTGGTCGCCCCCCTCCACTCTTCCCTATCCAACATTAGGGTCCTCATCTCCCCGTGTCACCTTGACCAATGTCCCATGTACGTGGCTCACCTCTCCCCCCCTCCTGCCAGTTCCTGAGTTGGCTCCCACAGGATGGTGTCTTGGCTACCAGCTCCGGGTGGGGGACGCAGTGGCCCACCAGACCCATCCTCCTCTCCCTGATATTGACCGAGATACGTGGAAGGCCTCCATACAGGTCGATGTTACGATGTGGTCTTCCCAGGTGATGCCTAGAGCCATGCGCAGCATCCTGGTGTAGACGCCATCAAGCGACTTCTCCTGCTGCACAATCAGACCTTGATAAGAGGATATATCACATGTGTATTCTCGACTTCTAAAACTGTGGCAAAGTAGTGTCCATTTTGAAAAGCACAACAGTGATGGGTCAATAGAGCACAAGTGAAATGTTTCTGTGGTTTTTTCTCTGCATTTACAGAGAAGGCTTTGCGGCCGTTACTGCAAGAGTTATGCACCGACGTGGACATGAAACCTGCCGAGCACCTTGACAGTCACCAAGCGCTGGCGAAACAGTTTGCTAAGATACTCCACTTCACTCTCAAGTTTGATGATCTTAAGGTTGGTAGAGAGACTTCAAAACCAAGGCAGGAACAAATGTGATCAAGGTTGTAGTTAGAGTACTTGTGACAAATCACAAGTACGTCACTAGTCCAGTCATAAGTCAATCACAAGTCCATCACAAGATGATCCCCCTAAAAGTAGTCCTGAAGCCCATCGCCATTTTAATAAATGATGCTGCACTCCTACATGTATTTCATCTGAATTTCACAGAAAATACAAACGCAAATTCCTGTTCACGGTTCCTTGTACCCTTCTGTTTTGCAAATCCTCAAGTTCATGTCCCACAAAATGTTCTAATAGCAAAAAATAGAGGGCATGCAAATTGTGATTTGGCCGACGTGGGCAATTTCAGGCCTATTAATCAGCTGCTGGCAATATGTGTGTCCTTGGGCAAGCCACTTCACCCACATTTGCCTCTCTCCACCCAGGAGTATAAATGGGTACCAGCATTAGCTGGGGAGTAATCTGCGATGGACTGGCATCCATCCAGGGGGATAGAAATATTCTCGGTCGTTTCATGCCACTGAAACCGGAGATGAACGCCGGCCTGATGGGCCAGATTGCCTCGTTGACAGACTTGACTTTTACTTTACTTACTGTACAGTCTGGAGTTCCTGCAGGCAGTTCCTACATTATGAAGGAACAGCCAGCTTTTCTGCCTTGGGCCCAGACCATCCTGGCACCAGACTGTTGCCTTTGCTTGGCCTTGCCTCAGGCTAACTCTGTCTGGCACACGAATCCACAATGTCTTACCTTGTTAAGTAGATATATTGAGTCATCACGATCATGTGCGTAGGCTTACCAAGTTAATGTGCTTGGCCATTTGAAAACAAAACCATGTTACGGTTTGAAGGTTCGAAAACTGCCAGTCTTGTATTTGTATTTCGAGGAATGCGATCTCAAGATTTGTTAGTTAAGAATTTACTTTTTCTTTAAATGTAAAGTAAGTCATCCTGTTAATACAGCACTAGAGAACATTCTTTTTCTCTCATTAACAAATGAGTGATAGTCCAACTGAATCCTTTTGATGGATGCACATGCAGTATTTTTTCCAACAGTTTGTATGTTTTGTTTTAGATGACCAATCCATCAATTCAGAATGACTTCAGTTACTACCGGAGGACGCTTAGTCGAATCAAGATGCAAGACACGGTAAGCCCCTACCCCTTCAAAAAACAATTTGTAACTTTACAAAATGTGAAGCTGTCAAGTTGTTTAAAGGTAACATACAACATTTACGTTTGCTGCAATTTTCAGAAATGTATGGATTTGGGGATAGTGTTTTATAGCTAATATTGTTACACTGACCTGTTTCAAGTTTTGTGTTCATAGATGCTGAAAAAAAACACAAGAAAAAATGTTGATCTTGTTGTCTGGTTTCCTGACTCTACTTCAGACGAAATGGAGCAATTTATAGACGTTCAGAATTGTCAGATCAGGGAACCAGACTAGCTGGCTTGCACCCGTTCACGGATGAATAACAGATGGCAAACAAATTTGGACTGACTAAATTTGGTAAAATTGGGGCAGTATTTGGAAAAAGTCAGTTTTTTGCAGCGATGGTCAGCTGACCATCATTTGATATCGATACAAAAATTCCACTTTTCTTGAAAATGTCAGCGCAGCAGGTCCCATGATTTCACAGGCTGCTTGAGACTATTATTCACTAACAGTCAGGTATATGTAAGGTATTCATAATAATCTGGTAGTTCTGCTTTTTGATGTTTGAAAATGTTGTATATTTACCTTTATGTCTAAATTTAGATGTAGTAAGTTCAGTCAACTGTCATATGACAGCTTCAAACCGCTCAACGTGATCACAGTTTGAACTCTACTCTTTGTGTTAGTGGATCATTGTTAAGAAAAACACAGGTGGGTTTTTTTTGGGTAAAACATGTGGTTGCCTAAAATTTTTCTTTTTAATAGAAGGTATTAAGATCGAGTAATGTTGTCTGTCTTCTGTCTTACCAGGACCAAGGCAGAACCGCACCTTTGCCGTCAACAACGAGATGGCCAACAGAATGTCCCTGTTCTGGCCGAGGCTTGCCCCATGCTCAAAGTCCTGAGTGACTCCACTACGAAGTTCGTCACTGAGTATTTAATTCAGAATATTTCTAAAAATTGTTTTAGGAGTGAATTTCTGTGTATAACATTTTTTTTTGTCCACGCTATTAATAAATTATTAACTAGCATCTACAGTTTGAAATGTTAAGTGGTCTACGCAACGGCCATAAAAAAAATCAATGAAATGTTAAGCAGCTTGCATTTTGAGGATCACACCTGATGTTTTTTTCCCTATGGGGTCATTCTATAAATTGAGGGTCCAAAGTGTGACATTTTTCCCGTCCCTGTTACCTTGGTACTTTGTAATTTGCCATTCAAGTATCATTAAGAATGACTTCAAATGATTGTTTATTTGTTGGGTACGTAGTTGCTATTCATAATCACTCTTGGAGGATGACTGCATTAACCCTAACTCCCTAGCGTCTTTTACTAGGAACTGGACCAATTCCATCAAAATCCATCAATCACTGTGTGTCTAGTACAAAACTGTACATGACATAATGGAATCCACCACTGATGCACTGGTTGACATTCATGGACTTGCTACACATGGCTTTTTATCACAATAGCAGTACAGGAAGCAAGGCAAAATCAATCAGATACCCCTAGCACTGCTTCAGGCCATTAGGCCCAAGTCCATCATACTCCATCAATATTTAGTCACGCCAGGCCTTCTGACCAAGTCCACCAAAATCCACCAAAATGGGGGATGAATTTTGATGAGTTGGGGTGGTTAGGGTTAAGGAGTGCATCAGAAATAATGACATCATAGATGTCCTATGTAAAAGACCTATATCATGCTTCCACCATTTTAGTCATGTTCCCTGTATCCAATAACAGTACTGAATGATAATGTTTTTGTGCATAAAGGAACCAGACTATTTTCCCCTCCAGCGTCGCTTTGATTACATTGATTTGAATGGGGAAAACAAATCTAATGGCTGCAACATAATAATGGTCTATAGGGACAGGGAAAAAAGTGGACCCCAAATTTATATAATAATTCATAATCTATTTACAGTGCAAGCAGGTTCCACTTGAGAACACAACAGATGTACTGAGCACGATGGTCTCGGTCTGCAAACTCATGATAGCAAGAAGGTAGGAATGCTTCCGACCTCTAGCCAAGGAGTAACGAGTCCTTTCCTTATTTGTTCACACTTTGTTGCTCCCCAAATTTTCCTTGTACTCCATTACTTGTTGTTTGGATCAAATATCACTCTTTCGATCAGATTCCAAGCCTTGCAAACTTGATCACCAAAGGATTTCCCCAAGACTTGCTTCCATGGCATATCTTTCATTTTTTATTGGCGACTGAAATTACCTTCCTTGTTTTTGGTACCAGTTTTCAACCAGCGAACTTTTTGCCTGTGTTGTGGTCTCCGACTTTGTCAATGTCTTTTATTCGAAGCTAGTCATATAATCTGAAACGTGACCAAACCTGATCCCGAGAAACTCAATGCTGAGACCGGAGATCACAGCTACAAACTGGGGAAATGGCACGTAGCCTTTCACAAAGCTTACTCGGTGGGACTCGATCCACGAGCTCCTCCTTACCCGTACATCCTGGTTTGGTTTAAGACATGTATAAAGCTGGCTGTATCTTCATATCATTTCTCTTTCCTCAAACAGCGAGCACTTCTCAAGATTCCAAACGAAGACACCTCTCTTTTCTGTATGCGTATCATGGTCGGCCTTATAATTCTGTATGATCATGTCCACCCGGTCGGAGCATTCGACAAGAAATCAAGCATAGATGTAAGTGTCTTGAGTATTTTCTCCTTATTTGTTTGCTTCCTTTTGGGGGTGGGGGAGGCGGGGATGGGAAAGAGGCAAGCATGGTTGTGTCTGAGTGTGAGAGATGTGATAAGACATATGTTATGCTTGTTGCCAACATTGGAAGTTTAAAGGGCCATGTATTTGGATTTTTTTTTTAATGCAGTCCATGTAAATGCACCTGTGTCCCATTTAACCTGATTTTAAATTTTCATTTTGCTATTTTTTAAGGGCATCTTGGTGCCTTTTTGGTTTTTATGCTAATAAAAATTTGCATATTCGTGAGCAAAAGTGTGACGTCATTTCAGGCAGACAACTCAATGTTAAAGCTATTTCAGCATAAAAATTTGCCCGAATTTTTGATATTTTGCTGTCGTAATTTTTTTTTCTTTGGTGATTCGTTGTTGTGTCAGTACATGGCAGTAGGCCAATGACCAAAGTTTTCTCACAAAATGTTTTCAATGAGTAAATGTTGGGTCCACAGTTTGAACAGAAAACCCCACAACTGAACATCATCTTTCCAAAATGACATCACAGCAACAGCGCCCTTTTAATAGTTGTCTGGAAAAGCATGGACGATTTTTAATATTTAAATAAGTGCACTTTTCAATTAAATTAACCAAACAGGGATGTCAAATAGTATTCATACATTTAAGAGGAGTAGAAAGTTGCACGAAATGTGTTCCTAAGAAAAATTCATTTCATGGACACTTTAAATAAATGTATCTGAAAGCGAGAGTTATCAGCTAATTTTCTTGGCATTAACAACGTTTTTGTCAACGTGTTTTTTTTGCAACCAACAGGTGAAAAGTTGCATTAAGGTGCTGAAGGACCAAAATCCCAATGAGTTTGAAAATCTGATGAATGCACTGAGGTAAGCCGCACTGATAATAATCAGTAGAGACAACCCGGGCATGCTATCAAATCTATCACGAAGGCCCCCTTCAATGGCGCAAGCATTATGGTAGCTGTTGTTGAGATTATCCATCTCAGGGCATTTTGCTTTGTACAAACGCATACACAATGGTTTCTGGACTGAAGGGAGCTTCATAGGAGGTCGTGGGTTTTAGTCCCACCTGAGTGAGTTTGTGAATTTTTTTTTTGCAAGCACTCGGACATTACTGAGTATACAGTGTTTATAAAAGAAAATACCAGCAAAGGGCAAAACCAAATATTCAGGGTTGTGCAAAAAAAAGGAAACCCACTTTTGACAGCAATTTTCACCTACATGTTAAGCATATTTCAAAAATTCAATTTAATGGTATTGATATTTGATCTTTAAACATAAGTGATGAAAACAATGATTGCAAATGCCTATTTTGTTTTTGAGATGTTTAGTTTAAAATTAAAATTTTGTGTGCCAAACCTGTTTGTTTGCGGACGGCTTTATTCCATCCACTTAACTGAGCTCCGGAGCTTGATTTGTTTACGACCACGTCGCAAGAGGCACATACCCCAACAAAGCTAGAGGGGTGTTTCGAAAAACACAAAGTAAAATGGTTGAACAAACTCGTTGAAATTTATAATTTTTTGTGACTTTTTGACTGAAAAGGTATTTTTGAATGGGAATAATGTGTGCTTGGCCGGTATTAACCAGTTCACGTCCATCCGACGTGTATACATGCAAAGATTTTGCGGATGACGGATAAACACCAACAAGCGAGGCCAGAAAATATCTGTCTGCAACCCGCTCACAGTGAGCGAGGCCGGAAATATCAGGGTGTGCTACCTGCATATGACAGCCTGAACTCGTCTGGCATCGAGGTTCGAGAAAAAAATCCGGTGCCTGTGTTTCGGTCAATGTCAAATAATGTTAATGTTAAACAAGTCCGTTTAAGACGGGCTTGGGGCCTGGTCGCCGATAATGGCCGGAGCCGAATATAACCTTCCATTACCACTCCTTTTGAATGTCTGTCCATTTCCCACAGGTACAACAGCAAACATTTTAACGATGAAAGCACACCCTACTCCACCAGGGCCCTCCTTACCTGAGCTGACCTTTGACATGACCTGTAGGGTCATCTGACTCACGATCCTTCCATTCAGTGTATCTTCCTAGGAACGTCTCATCACGGAACAGCGTTCTTGTGTTTTCAGCCAGACTGTTCAATTTCAGCCAAATAAAACCTGTCTTTTTCTCTGGGAATTAAAAAGTAGGTGAGAGAAATTTGAGTTTCACTTCGATATATTTTGTGAAATATGAATATTTCTAATAATTATAATTTGTGGTAATATGATTCTGTGGAAAAACTTGAAATCCAAATTGAATGGTTTTATTTCCCGATCTTAAATCTAAAGCACACTTTCTTCATAAAGCCAAGGAACAAAAATACTCTTGCCTTTTGCCCTTGACCTTTTTTTGAAAAAAAATTAGAATTGCAGTAGTCGCATGGAACATGTATTTAAAAAATGTCATTGTAAAGATATGTTTTTGTAATGCTCTGAAGACTTTTCGGATAATTGCAGAATACCCCGCCATGCGAAAATTAACCCCCTAAAATAAATGGCTACGCAGTCGGAAAATGTTGCAGAAATGTCCAAAGTACATGTAGATGTCGGGAAGTGGATACGCGGATACAATATACGGGGTGGATTTGAACGCTGGAGGGTCTAAAGAGGGCGCTATTTCCCTGTATTATTTATGAGAACGAAGCATCCATATATCCATGTTGGAAAATAACGAAGGCGCTAGGCAGAGACAGCGTGATTTGAATGTGGAGCAGGGGAATCCAAAGTAGGTGCCGGGAAGTGGATACGCGGATACGGGGATACGGAGTGGCACACGCGTGTGGTTTTGGGGAAAACGTCTAAGTCCCAAAGTAGGTGCCGGGAAGTGGATATGCGGATACGGGGATACGGAGTGGCACACGCGTGTGGTTTTGGGGGAAAACGTCCAAGTCCAAAGTAGGTGCCTGGAAGTGGATACGCGGATACGGGGATACGGAGTGGCACACGCGTGTGGTTTTGGGAAAACGTCCAAGTCCAAAGTAGGTGCCGGGAAGTGGATACGCGGATACCGGGATACGGGGTGGCACAGGCGTGTGGTTTTGGTTGAGCATCCAAGCGTGACTCCGTATCCGCGTATCCGGATACGAGGTGGGATAGGTGAGTGGCGGGGTATTCTGCAATTGTGCCGACATAATGAACTGTACATGCGAGTAAATTTTGCCTCTCCTGTGATGTTCGATGCTTGCAATATGATACAGATAATGAGTGTTTATGAGTGCAATGGTAAGAATAATTTCATGAGGTGACAGATGGAACGTTCCATTCCACGAGGCGAAAAATGGGACATTCCATCTGTCACCCAATGAAATTGTTCTCACCATTGCACAAATTGAAACATTCAATATTTGTTTTATTAAACACCTGAATAAATCCTTGTCATCTGAGTGGCCAGAGCCACCAAGAAGTGTGACTGTGTAGTGAACTTCCATTTAGCGTGGAATAGACTTCTATTTTTTGCTGTGTGTTGGGACGAATAAGTCAATGACACGTGATCAATGATGGGGATTTATTTAGCCATTGTTTTACAACTGGATGATTTGGTTCCGGCATGATAGACTTCAATACTTCTGAAAAGAAGAAAAAAATCTCACCCGAATTCGGAGGGAAAAAGCGAGATTTGGCGAAAAAAAAAATGCTGGGCCAGTCTACACTTGGCACAGAGCTAATCATTTATAGTGATTCAGATTTGAATAATTCTAGCCCTTTTCACACCAGACAAATCTCGGGGTTGACGCAGGGTTGAAAACATGCATCGTTTCACACTTGAAGAATTTCAACCCCGCGTCAACCCCGAGATTGGTTTCAACCCCCGGGTTGAACTCAACCCTGCTCCAGAACCGGGGTTGAGATTTTCAACCCGGGTTGAAAATTTTGCCAGGGTTCAAACCAGTAGTAACTGAGCATGATAAGCTTGATTTGCATGAAACAAGTGTGAAACGATGC
>NW_022144842.1:0-13691 GCF_000002235.5 Strongylocentrotus purpuratus | reverse complement strand
TTTCATCAGCAAGATCAATATGCTCTAGTCATTGATCTGTGTAGAGTAATCAGATTGACCTCATAGGGTCACTTGAGGATGTCCAGTAAAGATGACCTTCAGCATTATGTGAAGGCTTTGTGTATACACTGACATCATTGATTACCCCCTGCTGCTGTTTGCTGCTGGATGCCATTTCAGCCAGTCATTTTGCTTTGCATACTTGTATACACAGGTATTGCTGCCCATATATTCTGACAAGATGCAGGTGTACATTCAAATGTACATTCAGTACATGTGTACATTGTGTACATTCGTACATGTACATGTAGTTCAATGGTGCAACCTGTACAGTAGCCTAATTTGTACATGAAAGAATTGATGTACATTTGTACATGATGTACATGTACATGTACATGTACATGTACATGTTATACACCCTTGCTGGGAGTGGGAGATGCATATTGTACCGGTACCTTTTAGAAACTAACATTACGGTACATATAAGTACGTGTACAGTCTATACACCTTGCATGACTGCACCATGAAGGAAAATGATAGATCTGCACAAGATTACAATATTCTTATTTTTACTTTTGTATCCAATCATCCATGTAACAAATGTGCATCTGACAATTTAAGACACAAGACAATGTAAAATGACCGTTTCTAAGCTTGGCTAGTTATATACATGTACATAAGTATACTTATGTAACAAATTGTTTTTCTATAAAAATGATACACATACACTGTATACCGTGACATTCTTATGATTAGCTTAACTGTATGTTCGTCAATGTGCAGGCCTGCAGATTATACGTAATTGCGTAGGTTTTTTTTTTTATGAGCAATAGCCACCCATCCAAAAGAAATGTTCATAATCTATGTTTGATGGCCATATGAAATGCTCCAGGAACAACTTGTAACAATTTCCTGTTTTAAAAAATCTGTCTTCCTTTTATAAATATCTGATATCATTTTTAACCGTAACATATTCCAGAAACAAAATTGCAACATAATCCCAAAACAGTTTCATGTTTCATCGTGTTTTCAATATCATGTGTACATAAAAGGCTTTATAACCAACTGTTCTGCGAAACAATTCTGCTGCATCAGCAAAATCATCACAATTTTAAACAATGCTTGAAATAGATACAATTGTACGGATTGGAGTATATCTAATGTTTTGTACATAAAACACACATGCCCACTGCACTACCGGCCGGTATCTCTACAAGTGAAGGATTAGCTAACTGTCCCTAACTCACCTCAATCCTCCAAAATCCTCATGGCACTTTTGGAGGATTCTGGAGGATTGAGGATGAATAGTATTTGAGAAACATGAGGATTTTGGAGGATTGAGGCTGAATGGTGTTTTAGCACATGAGATTTGGGAAGATTGAGGATCATATTTGAAGAAGAAGATGATTTTGGAGGATTGAGGATGAATGCATTTTTGAGGCAGGACTGTCCGAGGATTTAGAAGGATTGAGGCGCTGGTATCCTTCATTTGTACATTGAGTGCAAAATTGTGGAAGATTTTGGAGGATTGAGGATGGTTCTTAGCACAGGGGCCCTAGGGGTTAGCTACATATGTATGTAACTTAGTAAATTAGTTTCGTAATCTCAATTTTTTGCAAAAGAGGAATTTTGTTTTTGTTCTGTCCAAATTCTACAGTCGAGGGACTAACCCTAACCCACCTCACTCCTCCAAAATCCTCCCTGGCGGTTTTGGAGGATTCTAGAGGATTGAGGATGAATGGTGATTGAATCAAATGAGGATTCTGGAGGATTGAGGATGAATGGTGATTGAAGCACATGAGGATTTTGGAGGATTGAGGATGAATGGTGAATGAAGCACAAGAGGATTTTGGAGGATTGAGGATGAATGCATTTGAGGCAGGACTGTCTGATGATTTTGAGGATTTGGCGTTGGTTATCCTTCATTTAAACCCGAGTGCAAAGTTTTGGGATGAGGAGGATTTTTGAGGATTGAGGATGAATGCATTTTGAAGGCAGGACTGTCTGACAATTTTGAAAATTTTGGCAGAGTTGAAAAAATTTTGGAGGATTTTGGAGGATTGAGGATGGTTGTAAGCAACAAGGGCCTAGGGGGTTAGGGCTAATAACATTAACAATTATACCGGTACATTCTGTGTGCGCATAAAGTGCACATAGACAAACTGCGTGAGCTACATGAAGCTGACGTCCTACAGAGAAAAGGGAAATCATTCGATCCTGCTCCCATTGTGAGCATCCAGCCTGCCTCCGCTAGAGGGTTTTCAGAAATATTTGTAAGTGATCCATAAGATCTGCTGCACAGGCATCCTTTCTGCCCGGAATAGCGCTGGCAGTGCCTCCAGCTGTGTGCATACCACAAATCGTTTCCGTGGAGGAAATATGCGACCATTCACAGTTTTAGCAGCTCCAACCGATGACGTCTTCAAGAGGGGGAAATGTTGTTGCCTACATGCATCATGCACATGTGTATACATACATTGTACATACATTACATACAATGTACATGTTCAGTATCGTGTCCTCAGTGAATGGGGTCATGCGTACATTGTGCTTGCATTGCATTATAGTGCATCCTTTTCTGCATCACACACCAATTAAAGTAGAATTTACTGTGATACACGTGATGCCACTGTTGAATGCACAACATTTATAGGAACTGCAGAGAGTACAACAAAATTTTTACATGGTGTAAACTACAACTTACCAACATGTACATGTATTCATGAAATATGACAACATACACCGTGTACAATGTACGTCTAGTCAAGGTCTTATGCATGACAGTGCAATACATTGAACATCAAACTTGGCAAGTTACATTTTAGGTAGGACCTGAGGTTAAAGAAACATGTACACATGATGCTTAAAACAAATGCTGGTGTACGTACATGTATCTGTAATTCTGTTTTGTATGTATTGAAAGACTAAAAATAAAACTGTTCCTTCTGAAATGTTGCCATTTTGATGTGAAAACTGGGTATGTGAAAAATCATTTTCCGACACTAAGGAGCTAAAAGTTTTTGGAAACTGCAAACTGGCAATGAAACAAAAATTATATACGTGTACATAAAACTAAAATGTAAATTAACTGTTAACCTGTTATCGTTTTCGGTTTGCGGTAACACCATGTGGTAATAACTACTGCTTAGAAGATATTAGTTCTGAAAAGAACTTGTCCTGCTTATTATCAACTTTGCTAAGTAGTTTTTTTGTTCTGATAAGAACAGTCCTGCTGTAAGTTCTAAACGAACTTGTCTTTGGTCTCAACGTTTCGACTAGCCTGCTCTAGTCATCGTCAGGAGACTGAAGAACTGTTAACCTGGTTAAATCGTCAGGAGACTGAAGAACTGTTAACCTGGTTAAATATGCCAGTAAGTTTCATGTATCCAGCATGCATCTTTCTCCAAAAATACATGTACTGTAGAAGTTTGAGTATACATTATGTATGTAAATGTACATGGACATGTACATGTACTGTATCAACCAATGGTGCACAAGGTACGGTACCGTACCTGCGATAAATGAATGAACTTTGCCAATTTCTGTGTTGATTAGAAACTGTGCTAACAAAAAACAGCAAACACAAATCGCTTCAAGGGGGTGCAAAATCCACATTAAAGTGCAGCGCTGAGCAGCAGAATGGGTTACACACGTACACGTATGCATAAAACACTGTGAACTAATACTAGTTGAGCGTCATAATGCTGTATGGCATCCAACTCGACAGTTTGACGACCAAACTATTGAGTGCCATTGCAGTGTGGAAACAGCATCCAATCCAATTAATTAAACCAGGAACAAATTTTCAGCTTTTTAAAAAAATACAACACTATTTTGTTTTTGTAATTTTTTTCCCATTGTATTGATCCTCAAGTTTGCTTGTGGGAATATTACTTGCAATGGGAGGTCCAATTTATGAAGGACTGAAATACAGGTACATTATAGAACTACCAATTATTATGAATATACCTTACTAGACTGTTAGTGTTAGTGAATGATAGTCTAAAGCATCCTGTAAAATCATGGCACCTGGTGTGCTATAATTTTCAAGAAAAGTGGTATTTTTTGTATCAATTTCCAACCCTGGTCGGCCGATCAGCGTTAGAAAAAAACTGGCTTTTTAAAAAAAACTGCCCCAATTTACCATTTAGTTAGTCCGCATTTTGTTTGCAATCGATTACAACACATGAACGGGTACAAGCCAGATAGACTGGTTCCCTGACCTTAATATTCCCAGACATCTATAAATTTGTCAGTTTCATTTTACGTGGGGTCAGGGAACCAGACTACAGGAACATGATTGTTTTTCTTGGTTTTTCAAGCATCTATGATTATGAACACAAAACTTCAAACAAGTCAGTGTACATGTAACAACCTTTGCTATATACTAACCCATCCCCCAATCCATCCATTGCTGAAAATTAAAGAACACACACAAAACACACAAGATACAAGATAGTCATACATTATATTGGGAAACTACAGTACATGTATGATGTAAACCAACATGTACATGTACACGTATGATCATGTAGTGAAATGCAAAGAAACATGAAATAATCGGCCTAATTCAAACAAAATTCATGTTGGCCTGCAAAATGTTTTTGGTCTCAAGAAAGGCTGTATTTATAACTTGAATGTGCAATATTGCCAATGTACTGATATAAGGCTTATCATTTGTAAACATTGTTTTTTGTAGATCAAATATAATTGGGTAATATTATTGGCAATTGTGCAGTGTACATGTGTAGGGCCCCTGTTTAGTTTTGATGAAATTGGAGTCAAGGGTGTTATTCATTACTCAAAAATGAACTTTTCAACGTAGAACAGACTTCTCTCAATTCTAATGAAACCTTTTGTAATTTTGAACAGTTCTTGGGGTAGAAATTATGATTTTAAATAATTTAAAAGTGGATTTTGTTTCCCTTATATAGGGAACCGAGCCTGTACACGATCGCCATATTATTAACTGGAAAACACCAGAAACAACCGGAAAATAACAGGAAAACAACCAGAAATCAACCAGAAAACATTACTAAGGAAACACCGGAACACACTGGAAAACAACCCCAAAAAACACCAGAAAACACAGGAAAACAACTACACACTGCGAGTTGATTTCCAGTGCTTTCCGTAGGCCTAATGCCGGCGTATGAAATTTGAAATGTCTTTCAAATTTTTCCAGTCCTGAATTTGTTTTAAATTGTTTTTTTTGTATCCTTCTTATTTGTACAAATTTTGCAAAGCACCGACAACAAACTAGCAAAAATTTTACTAATCATCTAATCTAATCATCTGTACATTCATTTACTAGGCCAACTTACAATACATGAATGTGTGAAGTGAAGTTCAAATTATGAAGCAAAGTTTGCACCCGTTTGCAGACGCATGTAGGCCTAGGCCTACAGCGCCATTGATCGAGCAGTAAAAACACGCACAAATCCACTCGTGCACGTATGCTCTTTGCCTGCGCAAAAGCTCGCAAGGTTCAGACATCATATTTTGCACGTAGCTGAAACGAACCTAAGCGAAGTCATAGACCTGAATATTACAAACAAATGGTGAACACAAGACACAATTTTCGAAATGTCATGAAATTACGGTCTCACTTACCCGCTGATGTGGTCTTTTTAATCGATTTACATTGACGAATTTACCCGTTAGCGTACATCCACGAAATACCAATAATCCAATGAGGAAAATTTTTGCCGCGCCCTCTGGCGGCGGAAAAGCTGAAAGGTCGAAACCACCGCGGCCACGCCCCCTTGAGAACGGGATGGAATAACGGTTCCCGCCCCAATAAATATAAATATCAACATAAACGGTAATAAAATTTAACC
Organism: Strongylocentrotus purpuratus; assembly: GCF_000002235.5. Classification (NCBI taxonomy): domain Eukaryota; kingdom Metazoa; phylum Echinodermata; class Echinoidea; order Camarodonta; family Strongylocentrotidae; genus Strongylocentrotus; species Strongylocentrotus purpuratus. The sequence continues at coordinate 7,851 of NW_022144842.1, read as the reverse complement.
CAGAAGCCCAACCGATAACGGAGGTACAGAGAACAGTCTAAACTTGACACAGGAAACTATGCAACACAAGAAATATACAGGGCGAGTCAAAACAGCGGAACCCAAAGAAATATATTTCATATTTGAAAAAAAAGTAGCAAATGTAGCACCAAAAATAATTGACTGGTAAGCCAATTTAATCAACTACTTTTAGGTGAAAACAATCACTCAATCTGTTCAAATTATATCACCATTTAAACAAAATGACCCTGAAATCTGTTTCATCCAAAAATGTGATTTTCAAGAATTGTCATTACAATTGTCTTCAAACATCACCAGTGATAACATCTCAGTTTTAAAAGTTAAAACTATTCAACAAAGTCCTTTTTAAGGCCCGTCTTTAAAAAAAGAAGACGTGGATTTTATAATCCTATTGTTAGCCAAAGCAGTGTTGTTAATAAAGAAATCGTGTACTACAGTTGTTGAAACAAGTGTTCTGTGTTGTTGTTCCAACACAGTCTGAACATACAATATATTGCTTTTTTTTAATGAAACTGATTTTAGGGTTACTTCGTTAAACCAAGGGTGTCGGGGGGGGGGGGGGGGGGGGGGGGGGGGGCAAAGGGCGCCATGGCGCCCCCCCCCCAAAAAAAACGAAACCATTTTTTAATTTTTTTTTTTATGTGACATCGCAATAAAGGCAGGCAATGAGTACACCACCATCTTTTTCTCAAAAAAACATTGATTAAAGTGGTCAGAAATTGCCTCAGATCGCACCACAGAGCATCTAGAATCCTAAAATTTTTCGGGGCCCTAAGCGGGCCCTGAAACCCCACGCCGTAATTTTCTTGACCACTTTTTTGGGTGACCAACATTTTTTTTGGGCCCCCCCCAAAAAATTGTGTTCTGGATCCGCCCTTGGTTTAAACAGTGATAAAATATTAACGTGTAGAGCAATTAAAAATAATTATCTCACTTAAAAGTAGTTTATGAATGGCCTTCCAAGTCATAATTAATTTTGGTGCTACATAATTTTTTTTTTTCATATGAAATATATTTCTTTGTTTCAGTTTTGGGTTCCACTTTTTTTTTTGACTGCCTGGTAGTAGATTGAATTTCATAAACACAAAAAATTCTGAACTTTTTAAGCATTGCATCAATTTTTGCAAAGGGTCAAGAGGATTTAAGAGCACCTTTTTCTGCCAGTTTTTTTTTAGTTGCCAACAAAATAAAACAGCTTTACTGAGAGTCTTGCTAGAGAGTCTTTAACATAAAGTTCCACCTTTATGGACTCAAGTTCGTTGCTTATCTGTAAAGTTCGCAAAATTATGAGCACTTTCTTTCAACAAAAATGATGTCAAGTGCAACTTAGATTTCCCAAACACAGAGGTACATATCACATGATGTAATAAATCTACCTACAAGTAAAGTAATTGGACTCTGTTTTATTGGAATGTCAAAAGGATGCGGCAAGATATTTGTAAATTTGAAATTTGTTATACTTTTATTACTTTGTATGATAGCCTTTACAACAGTTTAATGTGTTTTAATGATGGTAAAAATACACGTCTTATTAGAATGATTTATCAAAAGTGATAAACCACACTGTACTGAACCACTCTGCAGTAAACACCACGTACCAGCAGAAGTACTCAAAAGTTGCTTAAAATAAACTATTCAGAAATCACATAGATTAATTATACCAGCTTCAGAAGCATCATAATATATTTCAGATAAAAAAACTTCTGTACATTGACATACAAAAACTTCAATCTTTTGAAAGTCCATGGACTACAAGGATTACGATATGAAAGTCCAAAGGCTACAAAAATGTGACAGATTCTGGCAAAAATGAGACAGAACTGGACAGAGGTCAAAATGAGGGTATGCGGGTATTGGCCAAAAAAAAAGTCTCCGGTTTCTGGTATGCGCGCGCGTCGCCGTAGCCATGCGCGTCGGCAAAATGAAAAAGTTTTTTTTTTCATGAAAGATGATGTCTCAAAACCGCCCAAACTCACTGGTTTGACTGGAATCCTGCTGCTACACTATTTTAACGTGTTTTTAGATGGGGTTATGATCGAGAATAAGCTTTATGTGGCCTCTCTGGTCTCCCATAATATTTGCACTAAGTTTAGTCGGGCACCATTTGCAGTCATCAGCCGACATTTGAAGCAAAAAAAACAAGTAAAAAAAAAAAAAGCTGCGTCGCCGCAACCACTTTTTGGGCAAGCTCCATACCAGAAACCGGAGACTTTTTTTTTGGCCTTAGGAAAGCAAATAAAATTCTCCCCCTTACAGTACTGTTTGTTGTACTTCAAATTCAATCGAACATTCTGTTAATTGTTCGCATTTATCAACATGTCAAAAGAGTACAAATCTGAGAAAAAGGCCTTCAAAGTTCCTTAAAGACACTTTCAAGTCCACAATTTATATACTAGTTCTTTAAAAAATGTGCAGTAGACATATCAAAGTTTACAAATCTGAAATTAAAACAAAAACACCCCTAATTCACTAACTAGATTTTGACTAGTCACAGTGCTTGCTGACATATGATCTGACTGCTGGTGACTAGCTTTTGCTAAAAGTATAGCAGGGGAAGTGAAAGTGAATTTGGACTGTCAGAGACTGCTTAAATAGCAGGGGCCAATTTCATAGAGCTGCTTAAGCACAAAATTTGCTTAAGCACAAAAACGTCTTGCTTAATAAAATCAGGTACAGGCCGCTAAATACCAGTCACAAGCAATGTACATCGCATGGAGTTTTGGCCGGTAACCTAATTTTTACTAAGCACTGTTTTTTTCGTGCTTAAGCAAATTTTTGCTTAAGCAGCTCTATGAAATTGGGCCAGAGGGTTCACTTGACTAGATTGCAAATCTGGGAGCTTATAACTTTAAGTTTGAAGTGAGGGAAAGCAGGGAGCAGATATTGGGCAAGTTTTTGTGTTTCTTTGTTTCTTAATATTGCATCAGTTGGAGAAAAAAAAAGGGATAAATCATTATCTGCATTTTTGTTTCCGGCCAGTATCATTTCTTCGTGTGTGTTTGGAATGGAAGATGTCGACCGTTGTCTCGTGGCATTTGCGCAGGTCCATGTCACAGAAACCGATGCTGAACTTGCCCGTGTTCTTGAAGTAGTCTAGACCTCGACCTATCTTGATTATCCAACCGTTGTTTAATCTGAATAAATTTCCAAGACCAAAAAAAAAGGTGAAAAGAGACACAGAATCAAGTTAGAGCAGTGGTAACTTTTACTTGTCATAATTTTACTTGGATCATAAGTCCCTATTCACTAACGAGTTGTGACGTCTTTCAGAGGTCAATTCGTGCAACCGTGATTACTGGTTGACGTGCACTGCAACGGCCCAGTGAACGCCGTCGTTTCGCTATGGCTGTTGTAATCCGTTAAAATAAGCAAGCCTGTGTTGTAACTGACAAATCTGATGAAAGACAGTGAACCATTACAGGTATTAATTTGTGAAAAATGTTCTATAAAAGCAGGATGTAAAATGTAATCGTGTGTGTTAAACGTACGTGTAATGTGTCGTTAATGAAATGTGCTTGAACCGTTGTCGAGGAAGTGAGCTGACCTGGGGCGAATTTTTTTTCTCCCAAACCACATCCACATATGGGTGTATGCTATGGCGTTTGAACTTAACTTTTATAAAACATAGAAGAAAATATAAAATTAGAAAAAAAAAGTGAATGTGAACGTTATGAATTCGGACTTTATTCCCTTTTAAAAAAAATCCTCCAAAGCCTCAGGTTAGAAAGGAAAAAAATTCCGGTGCTAAACCGTGAGATTCGAACCCGCAACCTCGCGGCGCAAAATCCTACCCTCTACCAGCTGAGCTGTGGCACTGCTCGCCAAAAGATTGGGAAACAAATAATTCTATACCTGCGTGCCTATCATAAAAGTATCGTAGAGGGCGCTAAACAAACATGTATGCGGATGTCATTTGGGAGAAAAAAAAATAGCGACCTGGGAGGAGATGACGTCACACTTTCTTGGTGTATAGTAAGTGGTTAATTTTTTTGAGACTTTACCCCCCCCCAAAAAAGAATTTCTTAGAGGTCACAAGGAACATGTGCTATACCTGATTTCTCTGTCGTGTAGCGTCGATGAGTAATTAATATCTAACGTTACACCATACTCGGCCAGGCTTCTTTTCAACTCCTCAAATCTTGCCTCTTGCTGTTGCGCCGATCCCTGCAATCGACAAGAAAGAAACCTTCCTACTTATCACTTTTATTTAACCAATGACCCCAAACTTTCCGCATACGTTGAGCCGTCATATCTGCTCGAGATGGCACCTGCTAGAGAAAGCAACACAGCAATTGTCTTATGCAGGGAATAAACTGTGTATCCAAGATTTCCAACTTCCCAGCATCTTGCTTACCTGGTCTTGTCCCGTCAGTAAGCTTATCCTCTTGACTTTCGTCTTGCCCCCAAGAAGGAGTTCGCACAGCCTCAGGAAGTTGTAGCACTGGTGAGGGTTCCGGATGTATGGGTCCTCAACGTGGACCTCCGTCACAAACTCGTCTAGGAAACGGCCGAAGGTTCGACTGTAGCTGTTGTGGTGGAGTCTGCAGCTATGTGGATTTGTTCGTGGTATTTGCCAGCTGGAATGCAAGAATGAACAGTGCTTCTGATTTAGACAACTTTAAAAAAAATATAATTCTGTTAAAACTAGCCACCATCTCTGTCTACAAAAGAACAACAAATCTAGGCAAAGAACACAAAATATAATAAAACAATGCAACATTTCTCAACGTTCAGAAACTGTTTTATTTGTTTCTGTTTTAACACATTAGTTACTAAAAGTGTGTGGGTGCTTTAGCTTGGAAACCTAAAAAACATCTGAGAAGCAGGGATGTACATGTAGTTGACTCTTCAAGTCCCTGTACAAGTAACGGTGGATGAACAATAACAAAGGAATGCCTTGTCGAAGCTCATTTGAACAGCTTGTGAGTTGAATTGGGACTGGAGGACTTGTGCTGGACTTGCAGGGACTTGTGATGGAATTGACAACATCCCTGCTGAAGTGGGGAACATTTTTTTTAAAAATTGCAATGCTTATATAGCGCTTTCCTTCATATCAACAATCTCAAAGCGCTTTACAATTATTACCCTGTTCATCAGGTCACGAGACCACGCGGCAGCCGATATCAGCACACATTTGGTCCTCTACCCTCACAGGTACCCATTCATACTCCCGGGTGGTGAGAGGCAATTGTAGTTAAGTGTCTTGCCCAAGGGCACAAACACCATATTCCCGGCAGGGTTGAACCCAGTACATGAGTTCAACGCCGTAACCACTGGACCGTGAAGAAATGTTTAAGCTATATAACCCTTTAGTCACGGTAGCACCCGAAACTGCCCTGCATATTACTCACTGTTTGAGCCCGAAAATACCCAAGAACTCTGTGGTTTTGTTGAGTTTTTAGTGAATAAACACATTGTAATTACAATGTAGTACAAGTGTTAATGGGCAATTCCACGGTTACTCACGTTACATTTTCGTAATGTGAGTAACCGATTTTGAGCGTCTTGTTTATCATACATTACACATTTTTCTGGATGTCATCTTTGGTGCTTAGGTAGGTCTCGGTCTACTCTATCTGACCGTGGGGATAACAGTTATTAAACCTTTTCAATAAGGTAATTACAGCCCAAGGAAACTCAAAAGTACATCAAAAATGTAACGTGAGTAACTGTGGAATTGCCCTAATGGATTAAAGGCATATTCCTGGTGGAACCCACAAAATCTGGTTAAGGATTGAAAACCTAGATCACAGCTCTAGATGGAAAATGACGATAGTACCACTGTGCTAATTCACCTTCTTTTTCTTTTCCACGTGTTGCTTGATTTTCTCTGCTCTGTCCATGTAGTCGCCCAGGCGGGTGCGTAGGCCCGCTTCTTTGCGTCGTCTGTTGTCACTGCCAGCCATAAATAATAGGAAAAGAGAATGCTGAATATCTGCATGTTGGAGACTGGAGACAACAACTTGGGATAATTTAGTTTTGAGGATAAACCATTTAACTTAACTCAGTATTTCTAAAAAGAGAATAAACTTACCATTTTAGTCACATTGCCTCGGTAATCAGTACACCAAACTATTGCAAAACAAAAGTACAGTCCAAATTTTCAGAAATTTGTACTTGCTTCAACTTTTGTTTCATCCGTTCCTTTTTTTTCCCAAATTCACAAACACCAACTATCATACTCATAGGCCTAGTGATGTCATACACCAAAGCCAAGGGAAAGTCATTGAATTGTAATGAGTCCATTTAAATTTAGAATACTGAATATTGTAATACCTTTTAAGACCTCCATGAGTAGATTCAGTCCTTCCTGGTAGCACACTAATGCTTCAGTGAAGCGTTCTTTGCCATCTAACTCCACTGCCCGTTTAATCACACTAACCGCCGAAGCTTCAAATCCACTGGTGCCAGCCATCTCCTCAACAGTTTTTACTTTTTTACAAAGTGTCCAAATGTATTTAAACACAGTTTATTCTTGAAGCCTGCATCTCATACACAACCTCGATGACTAGGACTTCAATCGTGTTCTGAAAATCGCAGATAAAGATGACAAACACATGATAAATGCATACATGATATGTGATCTGATAAACCGTGCCCTCTGGAGACATGCACACAAAAGGGAACAAAAGATTGTATACGTCTCCACAGGGCAATTTCTATAGATGAATACGTCTCCACAAGATTTTCACGAAATAGATATGGATTTTACTCACAAACTAGGAATTTCCAAGGTACGTTGATCTGTCGCAAATGGTAGAGTTTTAGAAAAGGGATATCAAGTCCGAATTTCAGCCAAGGAAATTAATTCTGGTTAAAAATAAGAGCATTTGAAACTGTACTTTCAAACTCGAAAACTTTAGTACACGAGAACAAAGAAATGTCTCCACAAGGATACAAATTCCAGTATGTATAAACATCATGCACAAGAAAATTTGCTCGTACAAAAAAAAAAATTACTTCAATTTTACATTGATCACTTAAATTCTGTATCAAAGGCCCTATGCATGTACTACGTGTCAAAAAAAACCCATGTCCTATATTTGCTCCTGAATAACTCTGTTGTTTACCAATGGAATTAAACCAAAATTTCAGATCATGTAAACAAGGCAGGACAAATTTTATAAGCGAGTTTCAGCAGGTTTGTGCAAGAGGGTAAGATTTTAATGCCATACGAAAAAAATACTCACTTTCTGATCTGCCACTTTCGACTTGGCATCCTCCAATGTCGATACAGTGCTGAAGACGGTGGCTGAAGATGCATAATGCGGCTGAAGGCTTTCTAAGGAATGCAAGATTACTCCTGGTGACATTGCACACCTCCTACATAGTTTGGCGCAACACACGATCGAGGAGGTGTGCAATGACATCAGGGATGATCCTACATTCCATCAGAAGCTTTGGTCGCAGCGCGCGCCTTCCGCCACCGTCTCCAGCACTGTATCGACTTGGAGGACACCAGTCAAAAGTGGCAGATTCTGAAGTGAGTTTTTTTTTTTTTTTAATGGCGTTTAAATCTCACCCTCTATCACAAGCTGATGACACTCGCTCATACAATTTTGTCATGCCTTGTTTACATGATCTGAAATTTTGGTTTAATTTCATTGGTAAACAACAGAGTTATTCAGGATCAAAAGTAGGACTAGGATTTTATTTTTGACACGTGCATGTCTGTAAAAAAACTTACTGATATATTAAATTCCCTATTTTTCATTTACATTATTTTGGCGAACTATGGTTAACAATACTACTAATTACTAGTCATGCTAGTTCTTGCGCAAACTTGCCCCTAGCTTGAAAAATCCAGCTCAAGTCACATGTACATGTACC
>NW_022144841.1:0-13922 GCF_000002235.5 Strongylocentrotus purpuratus | reverse complement strand
CTGCCACGCCCGACGTCAGCCCATCCCTGACTTTAACAAGTCCCGCCATGGCAGCGTCCAGCTTTGTCGGCTCGCGCTCCCGAGTCCACAACCCCTCGCGACTTCTTCTCGGCGCGCAGCTCGGCTGCGAGGAGTCTCTGGGTCAGCCTCGTCTGCAATTTATGGTCCCGTAGGCCACCGAGGGGGGATACCTTGGCCAAGCCCTGCCTTAGGAGCTCTTCGTTCAAGGAGGTCCTTCTAAAAGGCAACTGCAGATGAAGAAAAACAAAAACAACTCAGATGATGTGCCTTTTATAACTCAAAACTTCCTTAAAAAACTGCTGGGTAAACGACATCTGACAAAGAGCTTATTAGAATAATTAAAAGCACAAGTAGTGGAATTGCTATTATTTGACTGATTTTAAAGAAACAAATTGAGCTAATAGTCCTCATGAAAGCTCGCAAATCACGCGCAAGTGGCTTTCGACAAAAGTTTACCAATAGACAAATGATAAAACCTGGCAACTTTTACCATTAAAATAACACTGTGGTTCTTCATGATCTCTTCTAGCCCACTCACATTTTTCAAATATTTGAATTGAAAAATTAAAATATTCACAATCGTTTTGTCTCCATCTAATTAATTGAAGAGAATACATAGAATAGGAGATATCATGCAATAAATTCAGAATATGAGCTAATCGAACTTTGGCATATCTCTCTTCTGTTCGATTATCTCATATTATGAATTTATTGCATGGTTATAGCTCTACAGATATGTATCGAGCACTGCGAATTGTGATAGAAGACGATTTTATTGGATAGAATAGGAGATATATTTATATGGAGGTGTTAGTTTGAATCATAGAGCTGTATTAAATTACTAAGAGTGCTATAAACTCCTCATTCTTACACGCGGAGATACTTTAAAGCCGTCCTGCACGCAGACATTTGAACTCTTGTGCGTGTTTGTAGAACATAATGAAATTAGATGGCGTGAATATTGAAAGTACAACGCACAAATACAACATACGCAAACAAGTGAAGTTCGTCATGACGGTTAAAAAAGTCATGGCAAAAATCATCTGCAGCCGATAAACGCACACGCGTGTTTGTGTTGTTTGCGCAGAGCAAAATGAAAACACTCATTTACTGATTGTGTGTTTGGGCGTATCGGCTTCGATAACGCTCCTGTATAGAATACAAACGCAGATATGCAAATAGCCATACAAAAGTCGTACAAAATTTCGAGTAGTATTCCATAGGTTTGTGCTCAAACATCAATGCGCCCAGCAGGCACCACTTTGTACATTGACTCAGCGCTCTAGTAATTTAATATAGATCTATGGTTTGAATTAAGCAACATCTATTAAATATCTGCACAGCAGCATCCGCACACTTACATTATTAGCTGATAATATATATGATTCTAATACAAGTTTAAGAACCTTAGAAGTTCACATATTTTGGACTATTCTAGGGATTACAGAAACTACTGTACATTGTACATGTACCAAATTGAGAAACATCGATAAACTACTGAACAGACAAACAAAATAAATAATTGTAAAGAATAATGATTTCTAAATAGCTTTTCCTACTGCTACAGGTAGATGTAATCATTTACTGAATGAAAAACAATAACGTTATATAAACCTATAGGAAACTGTACGGCCCAAAATCGCCCAGCGCATTACTCCCTGTACTGCCCAAACCTCCTGGGGCTGATTTCATGAAAACGTCTTACCCGCTCTAAGATTGATCTTAGCTGAGACGCGTCCTAAGATCGATTTCTCTAAACCCATCTTAAGCAAGACGCATCAAATCTACAATATGATGGCTGTTTCATTGTTGTTTTGTACCGCTTGAAGAAACAGTTGTTGAAAAGAAATGTGCAAAACAACTTCCCGCGCATATATTTATTAAGAACATGAACTTTTGCCAGAAAAATTACACCACTCAATAAATATCACACGCAAAGTTGGTCTACAAAAGGTACGAAAGAGTCGTTCTGGCTACCCATTTCATCACTCTTTTTTTAAAAAGTCGACTAGGTGTTGGCGTATAATTAAATTTTGTCAATAAGCTTTTTTGATTAAAACTACCCAGGTATCAGAAATCTTTTCAAATCTGTTTCCACAGCGGTTTTCTTCCTCGAAACTACAGGCATAACTCTAGGCCGACACTTGTCTTTAATGGCAAAGATGAGATAGGACAACCCTCAAACTGATCTTAAGTTACATTTGTAAGTCGAGTTCATCCACGTTGCTAAGGAAGTTAGGGCTTGTTGAACTCATCTTAACCCTAACCTCAATCCTCTAGAATCCTCCTGCCGGTTTTGGATGATTTTAGAGGATTGAGGATGAATGGCAAAGATGTATCGCTTTTTTTTGTGGAGGATGCATTATGTCAAGCCAGTAGGCCATATCCTGCACTGGTTATGTTCAGCCATGCATAAATCAGCCCTGTGTTTTGCTCATATTTCATCCGCACTGCTTCTAAATGCCATTCGCGATGCCTCAAACCATAGCAGTAATTGGCAGATGACTTTGGAGGATTGAGGCAGTGGTCACCCTCCACGGACTAAATTCAAGAAAATAACGGATTGAAAGGATTTTGGAGGATTGAGGCTGGATCCAATTTTTGTCTTGGTGGCAATTGGAGGATTTTCAGGATTGAGGTTGCAATCCCATCCAGAGGGCCTAGGGGTTAGGGTTAATTTGGTGAAATTGATCCTAGGACGAGTCCGAAAGAGGAGTAACTCTTCCTAAGATGCGTCTTAGCATTTTGTTCAATCGGCCCTAGAGCACTCAATGGTTTTATGGATACATCAGTGAATAAAGACAATGTAATACAATGTAGTACAGTTGCTAATATTACTCTACTGTATCACATGCTAGCAAGACTCGCCCGTGAAAATTGGGAGACTTACCTTCCATTTCACGAGGTCTACAACGCAGTCGAGGTCCGTTTGCTTCGTTCACACACAGCATGTGGAACCGTAGCGAGGGTTGAGCGCCAAGTCTGTCTTGGAGATACTCCAAGCTTCCTTCCTGAAGCTCCAGACCAGCGAGATGTACCGGCAACCCGCTGCCGGAATCTAGAGAGTCAATGGACGACAGATCACTGTCACCAGCTTAAAGGTACGTGGGATTGTTCGCCTGTTCCTTCATTTTTTGTTTAAAGCAACAAATTTGCTCAAAACTTAAGCGGAAGTTTTAGTTCAGTGGCTACGGTTACATTTTGAGAAAACAGAAAAAAATGCGCACAATTTTTGGGTCTCGTAACTGGATTCTGTTGCTAACGCAACTCAAAAAGTGTGCCCGCTGACACACTTTTTTAAAACAGCCTTTAATGTTTGTTTTCTCCTGAATGCTAGCATTTCAAGCTTTATAATTTTAAAGGTTTTTGTTACCATCCCTATCTTCACTTTGAGCAAGGTTTTTTCATTAAATCGGAAGGTCTATTTCTGGGTAACTACCAATGTTCCTAAAAATTGTTTTTAGGCTGGGGGAGGGGAGGGAACAGGTAGTAGGAGGCAGAGTTGTAACGAGCCACTGATTTTTGTGACTCGAGTCGAGTCGAGTCATTTTGAAGAAGTGACTCGAGTTGAGTCGAGTCATTAGGTCAAGAAAGTCGAGTCGAGTCTAGTCACAGTGTGTAGTCTAGTCTAGTCGAGTCGAGTCGAGTCAATATTTAGCTCGAGTCAATTCGAGTCACGAATATTTGAACACTATATTTAACAAATAAAGACAAGAGAGAAAGTCATTTGTATCACTAACAGTTTAACTTCAGTCTTATAATCTGGTTTGGCTTCGGGTCTAGAATTGTTTTCCTTTGAACCAGTAATCATGGTAATAGGCCTAGGCCTCCTATAGCACTCAAAAAAAAAAAACACTACTAAAAATGTAAATCAATACAGAAATTTGGGGGGGGGGCAACTCGGTCACGGGCGAATGACACAATCATCCCCACACAGATTTGTTTCATCATTTTCGTCGATAAATCCCCCTGAATATTCATTATTCATCCAGACACATCAGCTACAGAGAGACTACTGGTACCTTTGAAATTAGTATGTACCTGCTATTGAAAACCGGAAGTGGGCAAAACAAATCAAGGAACATGATGGATATCATCGTGTTCACGTTGCAGTGATGTTACAAATGATCAGCGTGCCCTAATTGACACATTTTCGAGAGGGAGTTAATTCATATGTCGAGTTTTGCAATGTACATGTAATTTATGTCGTACGAATTCATCTGCTCGACGTTGAAGGGTTAGTCTGGTTCTGGATAGTATTTCGTGCATTCCAGAACCGCAAGGTGGGAGTCTGTGACACGTTGTTTGTCTGTACAAGACAAGCAGCCGCTGTATGGCAGTGTATTCGCAAAGCGTCATGAGCATATTTTGCACCGTAAGTCATTGCAAATATTTTTCAAAAAGTTTTGCTTTTATTTTCAGTCAGTTGCTGTGTCACGCATAGCTGCTCTATTTTCTCATCCACACAACTGACAGCAGCGCGAGGCCAGCGAAAGATGGCCGTAAAAAGGGCTTCAGAAAATTCACAATTTTCATGGCAAACCACAACCGATCCAAACAAACAAAGTTGTTTTAGGTAGTTATTGACCTACTTCATACCCATCAAGGTATTTTTTCTCCAAAAAAAAAAGGATATCGATGCTTTTTGACGATATTATTTCACGGACAAATCTACTAAAAATTAGGTCATGAAATTTCCGTTTTTTTTCCGACAACGACAAAAGTCTCCCCAAAATTGCACGCTCGCACGTGCTATTCACAATGTTTTCATGCCAACTTACGTTGGCGTACTTACGTTCGTTTACACACGTACATGTTTGCAAATCACAAAATCTCGCAAAAGTCTTCATTTTTCAACCGGCGATTTGGACCAAACATTAGAGGTCTCCTGCACGTGTTTCACATGAAAATGAAGCGTATACATCCTCTATCTACTGAGCCTTGCCGTTTCTTTCGGCCTTTTTTAAGAATCGAATGTACACCTAAAAACTATCGGCCCTCGCTTTTGTTGATAAAAAATATGATTTTGTTGACAGGCCGTAACAACACTTTATATTTGTCAAAAGCAGTTATTTTTGGTATCAAAATAAAGCACACATTTCAACTTTTCATATATTTAGACATCTTGGCCAAACAGTGCATGTAACCAGGCACTTTTCGTGTTTTTCTGTAGTCTCGCATAAATCTCGTAAAACCTCGCAGACGCTTTTGGGCCATGCGTGCGCGACGTCAGGACAAGGAACTGAGGTCAAACAGGGCTGTGTGCGTGACACGGCCACTGACAGTTTGGGACTCGAGTCTTATTAGCCTTCGCTCGAGTCGAGTCGATTCTTCTGGAGAGGGACTTGAGTTGTGTCGAGTCATTTGCTCGCAGTGACTCGAGTTGAGTCGAGTCATTTACCCATAGGGACTCGAGTCGAGTCGAGTCACCAAAAATTGCGACTCGAGTCGGACTCAAGTCGAGTCATTGACTCGAGTCATTACAACTGTGGTAGTTGGGGGTAGGGAAAGATAATGATCCTGTATTTCACTATATCGGAAAATATGAGTTCAGATTTGAGGTTGCCTTCATTAGAAGGAATAGAACAGTATCCTACGGCATTAAGGAAATGTATCAACTTGTCATCTCTAGAGGGCGCCATTTTGAGCCGATTACATCAGCTTGCTGTACAGTGAGTTAAGGCATTCTTGTCAATCTGTCTGTCACTTAACCAGTTCGCATCGAGATTAGTTTTCGAAAAAGGCAAGATATAGCAGCCAACTTTTGATAAACAGCCAACGCCACAAATACTGATTCGCAAGAGTCATTTCAACAGTATTTTTACGGTATTTCTTGCCGAAACCTCATATGTTTCAATACTCCGAGGTGTGCACTGGAGCGTAAATTGTACAACAATAGGCCGTGCACAACGGCCAATTCAAGATCAACACACGGTCTGCCTCCACAGACTTCACAGACTTTGTGTGTGTACAAAAGGCACGAGGGATTAACGTGTTTAGAAGTCACCCGGAGGCGAGTCCAGGCAATCTTGACGTCTTAACCCATCACCCGTGCCTGTGTATAAAAACAGCCAGTGCGTTTTACGTCGTCCTCCGACACGAAGTGGTTAAAGGAAGGATAAAGTGTTGACTACCATGATCAATGCGCACACATTCCGTCGGTATGCTTTATTAACCCCGGATACAGGTTAATGCAAAATCTACCAAATGACAACTCAAAGAAATTATCCTTAAAGCCCCAGTCACACATTTACGGCTTGGAGCTAAGAATATTAACGGTTTACCAAGAATCAATCAATCATGATGAGCTGTCCAGATTCGTGGAGAAATCGACTTTCTAAGAATGCACTAAGCTTTCAGGACTCATAGCAACGACTGCCCTACGTTTCTCTACGAATACACCACGGTTTGTCAAGAATATGGACGGATTGGTGTAGAGTATCAAAGGTTTTACCAAGAATAATGACGTTAGCACCACAGTTGTCTGCAATTGGGCCACGGATGACCAGGTTCTCCTACAAATAAAGTGTGGATATTCAGAGTACAACCTTAGCAGAGCCCTACGGTAGCTCATCCAGGCCTATCTGTAAGACATTTGTAGCGAAATTGAAGAGATTTCTACCACGATTGAGCTACGGATCTCCAAGAATATGTACGAATAGCTACGAATAGCACTATGAATCAGAACGGTTGTCCTACGGATGTCCCACGTTGCACTATGGATTATTTTTCATGACGTTTCACCACGGAAGTACTGAACAGTTTAAAACTTCCGTAGCCCCTCCACGAATACCCAAGGGAGATGATGGATAACCACGAATGTACTAAGGATGAATACGGTACTCCAACGGTTTATCATGAATTTCAAACCGTGGAGATCCGTAGATCCAAACACTGAATGTGTGACTTTGGCTTACAAGCGTTCTTAAACAGGGCCCCGGGTATGTACAAAGGGTTGACCAATGTGGCAACAAAACTCACCACTTTCTCGTTTCTGTCGCCACTCGAAGTTTACAATTGGCGTATGCTGCACAATAATGTGGACTGGTTCTTTCCGCAATGCCACAAAGCGACCATACAGCTTCATGTTTTTGCTGATAAACTCCTCTGGGATGTCTGACACTCTTCGGAATCGCTGGTACTGTGATAAAGGAAACAGAATCAATGGTTAGATCAAAAGTTCAATTAGTTTAGAACAGTCAGGATCTTATTTGTAATTTAATAATAAGGCTGTGCATCGGAACCGGGTACCCGAGTACCCGACGTTGATGTCAGGAACCGGTTCCAGATTATGGGATCGGGTACCCGTAACCAACTTTACAAATTACTTTGTAACTTCGGAAACAATGAAAAAGAAAGGTTTCAATGTCATTTGTGGGGAATTTTCAATATGAAACCAAACTACATGAGAAACAAAACAAATTTCACGCTTATGAGGCAATGTTGCAGTTGACAACGTTAGGCTATAATATACAAATATTGACTGCTTCGAGTGGTGTAGTAAAACTAGCCTCCCGAGGTGATCCATGAAGCATTCTATTTTTCCTGAGGCAAAGCCAAGGGAAAATAGAATGCTCCATGGATCACCGAGTGCGGGTAGATTTACTACACCACGAGATAAAGCAGTCAATATTTGTTTTATAACACCTCTCCCACAGATTCTGTTTGATTTAAGCGATAAATGATTATTTAATCTGAATACAATAAAAATGTACTTCTATTTGAATGCGAAATTATTTGAAAATTAAACTGCACTTTTTCTAACTACCCCTTCACGAAATGTTTGAACCCAGCTCTGTAGCGCTCGCGCTTGGAAACAATACGCCCAGGCGCAACGTGCAACACACACACACACACTTTTTTTTTGCACACAGTGCGTATAGTACTTTGGTTGCTACGGGTATAGTACTTTGGTTGCTACGGGTATAGTTTCTTTGGTTGCTACGGGTATAGTACTTTGGTTGCTACGGGTATAGTACTTTGGTGCTACGGGTATAGTACTTTGGTTGCTACGGGTATAGTACTTTGGTTGCTACGGGTATAGTACTTTGGTTGCTATGGGTATAGTACTTTTGGCCGTGCACTGAAGATAGCAAAAATAGAAAGTACCATGTGACTCGTTCTCGGCCAATCAAGACACAGAATCTGTGGGTGAGGTGTTATAAAGTCCAATGTACACACTTGTATTTGTTGTATAGACGCACCGTTGTAGTAGTATTATCATGTGGCCCTTTATGAACAATCTCAACAGCACCTTCCGAGGTTTGGATTTTGGGTTGGATTTCTTTATAATTAACGGGTACCCGTGCACTTTTTCAATTGGGTACATGTACAGTTTTGTATTGGACGCTCAGTGATTGATGGATTTTGATGGCATTGGTCCAGTTCCTAGTAAAAGATGCTAGGAGTTAGAATTAAGGAGTAAATTATGCAGTCTAGTACAAGGGCGGATCCAGAGGGAGGGGGGCCAAAGGGGGCCATGGCATCCCCCCCCCCAAAAAAAAAACCGAATCAAATCTTTTATCTTTTTACATGACTTCGCAATAAAGGCAGGCAATGAGTAAACCACCATCTTTTCCTCAAAAAAAACATTGGTTAAAGTGCTCAGAAATTGCCTCAGATCGCACCACAGAGCATCTAGAATCAACGCTGTAATTTTTTTGGACACACTTTTTGGGGACCAAATATTTTTTGCCCCCCCCCCAAAAAAAATTGTGTTCTGGATCCGCCCTTGGTCTAGTATAAAAGTATAATACAAGTAGTGCTAATGGATTATGGCAAGATTAACTGTGGTTGTAATTCCGTTCATTACAACAGTCTTCTTATTATTATTCCCAAACTTGATGTGCCACCAAATTAACCCATTATGGTTGCAATACGGCAAATAAAAAAAAAACAGGTTAGTGTCCCCGCCCGCTTTCCTTTTTAGAGGCTGCCTCCTTTTTTCACTTCCTTTTTAGAGGCCGCCTCCTTAAAAAAAAAACCCAAACAAACCCAAAAATATATAAATTTTAGACAGCGACATCAATTTGGCTTTTTTGTCTGTTGCATCTAGTCCATATAAAGCTGGTATATCATTTCCTGAGTCCAAGTAGCGGCCATTTAAAAAAAAGCTGGCGGCCATCTTAACAAATAGGAGTGTCTATCGGTAAATAGGCCCAAATCCATCCGCCGAGCTCATGAATAAAAGTTATATCCTCAAAATATTCTCTATTAGAGAGTTCCGAGAGCCATAAAATTGGGGAATTGAAGAGATATAGCAATGAACCTCTGGCCTGGACTTGGGGCTTCCAATTCTGAGCATTTTGGATGCAAGTGGGCTCGAAAGTGGCGCTGTTTTGCCATGTTGTGGAGGGATAGTTTTTTTAAGATGGCTACTTTTCCGCTTAGGGGAAAATAAGGGTCGTCATCTTTGGGTGAGAATATCTCGAAAATTCAATGGTCAACCCACCAAAAAATGAAAAGAAAATGAAAGATGACATGTTGATCATCATTTTTCTGTGCAGCTTAAATACCTGTGAGAGTTCTGAGTATTTTCAAAACAATTTTTTGAAGTATGGGCATCTAGCACTAGTGTCTATGGGAATTTTACTACAGGGTTGCACTAACTGTTACCTGCTGAACTCAGAAATGTATTTATATTTATAATAATAATAATAAGATATTCTTAAATATAGCGCATTACATCATCAGAAAAATCTCAATGCACTTCACATGATAAAAATAATACAAAACACATGTAGTCCAAAATTAGTCGTAACAATAATGTCATTAGAACACATTAAAGTTAATTTTAAAATACATTAAATATTCACGTGTCTAAAGCATACTTACCACTCGAATGCTGCGGGCGATGACCAGCAAGCCGATTGCAGCAGTAACAGATATACTGGTCTGAAAAATATCACAAAATCCCAAAGACTATGTTAAATATTTTCGTATTGCATTTTGGGCAATCATATACCGGTACTTGTAGTTATGGGGCCCCTATTTAGTTTCGATCAAATTACAGTCAAGCCTCCGGTTTCAGTTCATTTCAGTTCTCTGAACTGATCCGAAGGTGTTTTTTATCATTCCAAAATGACTTCTCACATTTCTAAAGCCCCAGTCACACATTTATGGTTTGGAGAGCTGAATATCCACGGTTCCCAAGAATCAAATCGATCATGATGAACTGTCGAGATTCATGGAGAAATCGACTTTCTAAGAATGCACTACGGTTTCAGGATGGATAGCCACGACTGTCCTACGGTTTCTCTACGAATACACCACGGTTTGTCAAGAATATGGACGGATTGGTGAAGAATATCAATGGTATAACTAAGAATAACGACTGTGATTAGGCCACGGATGACCAAGGTTCTCCTACGAATAAAGCGGGGTATTCATAGTACAAACCTTAGCAGACCCCTAGCACATCCATTCACAGCCAATTCATAGAGATTTCAACCACGAATGAGCTACGAATCTAAGAAAATACGAATAGTCACAAATGACCAGAGATGCTAACTCGAGTCATGTGACTTGGACTCGAGTCGGACTCGAGTCACCATTTTTGTGACTTGTGACTTGACTTGTAAATACCAGCTTTGACTTGTGACTTGACTTGGACTTGCAAACAATGACTTGTGACTTGACTTGATATGCAAAAGATGACTTGTTACCAACCCAAGTCAGACGCTAGGTCTGCTGTTTGTAAAATATGTGGATCCACTGTCACTGATGGCCCAAACACAACGAGCAATTTCGTGCGGCACATAAAACCCACGATGAGCGGTGAGTAGTCGCGCTGTGACTTTTTTTTTCGGGGGGGGGCTTAACTGCGAATAGATTTTCGGTCATTCTGGGCTGCGTACAAACTCTTGCTTCATATGGCTATTGAATCTAAATAAGTTCTAGCCTCTAGTACTTGAAAATCTGCCCTAGACAGAATGTATATTTTCCCTAATTCCAGATCGGGCATGTCTGCATGTAAAGCTCCATGGTAACAATACAAAGTCTTTTTTTCATGTCATCTCAACATTTATTTCTACAATGTAAAGTAAATTTATTAAAGTATACAAAGGGCTAATATCCGACAGATATGTGATAAACTACAAGAATAGTAATTGCAACACATTGAAAAAGGGGAATTAGGAGGCATGTTCAAAATAACTCGTAAGTTGACGCCAGGTTCTTTTAGCTTATTACAGCTGGACAAAATAATGTGCAACTTGACGTGTTCTTGGACAAAGATACTTGTGACTTGACTTGTGTTTTAGACCAAATGACTTGTGACTTGACTTGTGACTGGACCTAATGACTTGTGACTTGACTTGTGACTGGACCTAATGACTTGTGACTTGACTTGGACTTGCAAACAATGACTTGTGACTTGACTTGGACTTGCAAAAAATGACTTGCTGCCACCTCTGCAAATGACACTACGAATCAGATCGGTGTCCTACAGATGTCCATGGTTGCACTACGGATTGATTTCATGATGTTTCACCATGGAAGTCAGGAACAATCTAAAACTTCCTTGGCCCCTCCACGAATACCCAAGGAAGATGACGGACAACCACGGATGTACTAAACAGGGTTTCATCTAGGATTTCCAAAACTGCCTGTCATACCCTGGTGCACTTTCTAAAGTACTGTAGCCCATGGCATCAAGCGTAGTGGACAGGAATGCACGAACTACACGTTATTAACAAGGCTTTGTCAATGACGTCATTTTTGACCAATGAGAGCACTGTAGAACAAAACAGGACTGTCGGCGCTTCATTCTCGGAAAGCCTCCTAATAGGACTAAATATTTTCAGCAGCGGACAGGAGCTTTAATACAAACACTGTGCCTCTCTGGTAATGGTTGGTTGGTTAGTTAGTAACAAACATCAGCAACAGCCTTGCATGGCTCTAAATCACTGTGTCCCTTAGGCCTGCAAATGGGTACTGGTATATCGTCATGTCCACGCAAACAGGGTCGTATCTCCTAAAAGGGCTGTACATGAACCTGAAATGCGAGTTACAGAATGTCAAAAGGTCGTACCGGTATCTCGCTTGAAATAACCCGGATGTACACACAAATTCAATGGACGTCGAGATACGACCTTGTTGCACAGAGCGTATTCGCACGATCGAGATAGGACTTTGTTGCAGAATGGAGTTACGACCTTGTTGCACTGATGCGACGATATATCAATTTGTGCCTCAGGTTGTTATGAGTTGTGAATACTTCTATTTCCAAATACAGCCATACGGCAAATGGTTCATTGTGCGTAATTGGCCCATCAGGCCCAGTCAGCCCAGTCAGACCGATATACAGACCCACTGATGGCTAGCTTTTAAATGTGTTTGTCCGAAAGTACACAGAGAAAAGTCAGGAAACTTTTGATTTCTCTGCCAACCAATCAACCAACTGAAAGTATCGATAATAAATGGCCGTCAAGTTATATACCATTTTTTTCTAAGAACTAGTACCGGTATTTGAGTACGAGTACTTTGATGATCGAGTACAATTCGACATGTCGAGTACGAGTACTTTTCTGCCCAAGCCCAAGTTCAAGTACCTACAATTTCGAGGTACTTTGTCATTCGAGTACGAGTACTCTAAAAAAAAAAGTAGTCGAGTAGTACTCGAGTACAAGTACTGAGTACGAGTACAACACTGAAAACACTCCTTCCAAATTACGTGACCCATCACGCACACATGCATGATGAACACAAATGCAGTGGCCCGCAGCTTCCGAGAACATTTCGAGTTTGTTTTCAAACTCTAAACACACACTATCAACATTGACAAAGGGCTAAGCCTCAATAGATCTAAATAGCATGAACCAGTGAACTTTCGAACTTGAGCGATGTATTTGTTCCATAGAATTATGTAGAAACCTTCAAATTGTACTTATTCAAAGTGGTTTCACACAGGAGGTAAAAGTTCTTCTTTGCATTTGATGTGTTTTCACGGACCGACCAGACCAAGTCAACAGAATCCAGTTCAAACAAATTGTTTTACAAGGTAACCATCGCTTTAATTTTGCAATCTACTTTTTGAGCTACTTTTTTTGTCAGCATATGCTTCTGACGGAATTTTAAAACTTTTTTTCCCATGAAAGGTTTTGATTTCTACCGCTAATTACAAACTCGTTATGTCTGGTATTTTTGTGCATTAACATACAAAGATATTTAATTCTCCTTTTTTTCAGGCGTGGATCCAGAGGGTGGGGGGTGGGGTAGGGGGGTCAAACACCCCCTTGCTCTGTCTCCATTTTTTTTCATAGAAATACACTAAAATAATGTGAACCCCCCCCCCACCCGACATCCCCCAAAGTATGATAGTATACTGTTAACATATAGTTTTCCCGGCCAATTTCCTAAAATGTTCATTCACTTCTTAAAATAAGTCATTCAGTTCATCTGAATTTGAGAATCGCTCTGAAACACGCGTTTCATTTTCGCTACCAGAGCATTCGATTCCATTTCAGTTCCATCAATTAAGTGATTGAGCAGCACCTTTCGTTTACTCCATTCAGATTCGTTTACAAGATCTGTTTTGCTTTTAGTGGACGATTTCAAACATTCACCATTCTACATTGTATTTCACTTTTAGTTTAATGCCATCGGCAAAAGATACAATTTAGGGTTTCCTTTTCATTTACCGTCAATCAAATGTACCTAAAATCAATTTACATGATTTAGAAAAGGTATGCTTGCATAAATGAATGCACATGTAACGTAATTGGCCGTCTGTTTCTCAAAACCGAATGCAAGGACAATGAAAACCATTGAACTCTCGTTGAATTGAAATGAGATAATGGGCGTGCATTAAAATTCAGACGAAAACGAATGACCGATTTCAGAAGGAATGAAACATTTCAGGAAATTGGCCGGGAAAACCTATAATATTCAGCTGTGCCAGA
>NW_022144840.1:0-13984 GCF_000002235.5 Strongylocentrotus purpuratus | reverse complement strand
CAACAGTCATCGGGTCTTCATAAAATGAGAAAATCGTGACGTAATAAACAGGACTCGTTTTATACTACGCTGCATCGGGCGTCCTGTTTATTACGTCACGATTTACTATGTTTTTGTTTGCTGCCCCCAATGACGACTTTTACACAAATTGCACGTTCGGGTCGAAACAGGACCTGAAAAAACAGCTCTCAAAAGTACCTTTTTTACTCATTTCATGACAGACACAATAGTCGTTTTTATTTCATCACACCTTAGGCTACATATACACGAAAAATGAGGGAAATGTCTTCGAGCATTCCACAACCTCTTTAATTCCAGAGATATTAGGATCAAATGTAGGACAGTTTTTATTGAGACGTAGTACAAACAGCAATTTAATGCCAAACCTGTTGAGAATATAATATTCAGAAGGGTTGCTGTTACCTTGTGGGAGTATCCTCAAGCACTTTATGCTGTGATCCTTTGTACCCTACACAAATGTATTCTACACATTGAATGGAAATGAACCTCGGCATCATGGTCACCTAGATTTTTGACGTCCAAGGGTTGCATTTTACTGGACATGCTGATGAATAAGGATTAACACTAAATACAGTGTTTTCTTTCTTGTTTCATTTCTCAATAGGCCCAGCAGGTGCAGTTGCAACAGCAGCAACAGATGCTACAGGACATACATTCAAAACTCTCAGCCACCACACCCGCATCTGATACCGGCTCTCTGAAAAGTTCCCTGGCCAAGAGCCACGATGCCCGGAATCAATCATCCAGTAAGGTAGTCCACCGCCATCTCCACTGAGAAAGAAGAACCTCCACTTCTCAAACCAAGTGGTGAACATCCCCAGAGAGTCTTCCGAGCAGGCCAACACCGGCCAGCTGAGATCAGAAGTGCCTCGATCCCCAGTCAAAGGCCCCAAACCGGGCTTTGTTCCCGCTCCCCCTCCCCTCCCTCCCACCGCCGCCCCCATCCCCCACCATCCGAGTCCGAGATGGTCAAGGTCCGACCCGCTCCGGAAGGTGGTGCCGCTGAATGACTCTTACCGGGCCAATACCGTCCGAGTCGGCCGGTAGTCTGGCCTCCGAGGAAGGAAGAGGAGCTGAAGTCTTCCGGTGTTCAGATTGATTGGGATAAGGACGCCCTGGCATCAGACGCAGGCCAACTGGACGAGCAGTAGTCTCCAGGAATTACCAGCCTACCAGTGAGATCAAGAAGGCTATCCACGCAGCTCACAAGTCCAAGGGGATGGCTCCGGAAGCCTCCCTACAGACTCTAATCAGCGCAAGAGCTAAGCAGCTCCAGGGCAAATCGGAGGAGAGCACTGCCAACCTGTCCAACGTCCCCGTCCTTTGAAATCCGCACTCAAGACCCCTCCGCCTGTCAAGCCCAAGAAATTGACTCCCGTCCCTCCCCGAACAAACTAAATGTCCAGGATGTGCACGCCGAAGCCATGGCTAAGATCTTAGCTAGGAAAGCTACCTTGATCGGAGGAGCCCTCAGAGTCCCCCCGTCACCCCAGCGCCTCCACCCCCACGCACCGCATCCAAAACCCCTCGGCAAAACCCCCCTGCTCCCCCACCACCCCCCTCCACCAATCTCAACTATTCCATCCATCCGTGCCAAGGCAGAAGCCTTCAACAGTCTCAACCTGTCGGCCCGATCAGAGAGCAAGCGGGAAGGTCCCCAAGAGGATCATTCCAAGAAACAGAAGTGCACAATGAGGCTATGCACATTTTGCAGTCACGTGGCCATCGTGTGAGGACCAATACAGATTACGACAAGGTATGCATCATTCTAATCACCCTCTTTCAATCCTGACATTCTTTTTATAAGCCCTCAAAGATGTTAATTACTTTCTTGTAAAGATGAAGTCTAATAATGCAATAGAGATTCACCACGCTTCAACAATATCTTGGAACATTGTTTTTTTTTCAAAAACAAGGATTTGCCCAGTTTCTGTACATATTTGTCAATCAGTGTTTGAAAGTCTGTCGGCCCAGTTTGTCTTAAATCATCATGGATGAAGAAAAAAAACACCAGAAATTCACGGATGAGATTGGATGAGAGTAGAATTTCAGGTGGAAGGGCATGAAATGAATGTAAGCAGGGAAGGGAGGGGAAATTGGAATGCCGATGACAGACGTTACAGCAACTGCAGTAGGTGATAGTACGGTTTGGTTTTGTCTGACAAGGCAGAGGCGGGGTTGGTCAAGTGGGCTTCTATGAACTGGGCTTCCATACTGTAAAGTTATAGGCATGGAAGTTCGAGCCCTGTAAAGTTCTAATCAATCATCTGAACATGAATGAAGGTCTACTCCATTTTCACGTG
Source organism: Strongylocentrotus purpuratus (assembly GCF_000002235.5). NCBI lineage: Eukaryota > Metazoa > Echinodermata > Echinoidea > Camarodonta > Strongylocentrotidae > Strongylocentrotus > Strongylocentrotus purpuratus. The sequence continues at coordinate 11,660 of NW_022144840.1, read as the reverse complement.
AATGAAATTCTGTTTCATGAGAATATTCCACACATCTTTCCAACTAGGCTTTCCAACAATTCAGATTAGTGACAAAACTATGGATGTGAGTATTTTTGGCATCTTGTACGCTGCTTGCTTGCTCGCTTGCTGGCCTGCCCGCTGCATGCTTGCATGTCTTGTTGTTAGCGACACTGCCCCACCCCACATTGTCAGAACTTAACACACACTGAGTTCTACATGAAAGTATGCTGTATGTCATTGTATGTTCCTGCATTAGCCTGTTACATGTTTCACAATGTTGCACATGTATGCATACAAAATTTAGTAACTGTGCAGAATAAAAGTTGGTCTAATACAAGCAGTTGATTCAAACATTTCTGGGAAGTATCATTTTTTCTTGGTATGATACCGGTAAATTTAACATTGTGCATGATTGTAATTCTCATTATCACAGTGAAAATAAATTATACTCCAACTATTAGTGAATGAAAAATCAAATCAATTGTAATGCTTATATAGTGCTTTCCATCGTATCAACTATCTCAAGTGCTTTACAATTATTCCCCATTCATCAGGCCACGAGACCACGCGCAGTCGATATCAGCGCACATTCGGTCCTCTACCCTCACAGGTACCCGTTCATACTCCTGGGTGGAGAGAGGCAATTGTAGTTAAGTGTCTTGCCCAAGGGCACAAACACCATGATCCTGGCAGGGTTCGAACCCACGCATCATCCTACATGAGTCAAATGCCGTACCATTGGACTATGGCATATTCTACGAATCAATTCTATTCATTTGTTTGGGCAACCACTGTTCTAAAGGCTTGGAGAATTGCATAAGCAGAAAAGTGGCAATTTGTAACAAGGTGATTTATTTGCATGTTTTTGATGTCATACTTGGATTACTTGGGGAAATGAATTGATGTGAAAGTTGTGAAAAATCTGTTTTTTTTTGGTCTTGTTATCTGATAGCCTACACTGTATTTAGACTTGGCTCAAATGTTTCCGTTACATGTAACACCGCTGTCCTCCCCTTGTCCCAGACACTAGTATGCTTATTCATATACATGCATTTCACAAGCACATATGAAATCTTCGTATACCTATTTCCTCGCAAACGGCGATTTTGCAAGTTCAGCATGTATTCCCTCTTATGGGAATCCAACAGCACTGATTTTTTTCCACTAGCCTACTAGGCAAGTAAATATCATTGACTTCCTGATGGCAGGTTTTAGTCGTTGTCTTTACAGCAGTTTTTAGTCGTCGTTTTTACAGCAGTTTTTAGTCGTCGTTTTGCTCGACGAGGACAAAAGTGAGCTCTGATTCATGAAAGAACATGCCTAGTGTAACTTGTTCACGCATACACTCGTTATTATTGAGTGTTTCTTGCCATTGAAAACTACATGCATGTACTACAACATGTAGAGTGTCCTGTAGTATGTATGCCTGTATTTGAATTTGATTCTTGTCTGTGCTTACATACCTCAGTCACAAGTCAATCACACGTCAGTCACAACTCAGACACAAGGCAGTTAGGATACAAGAAACATAGCTTTGACTAGCCTTTCACTGGTTGACTTTTGATTGACATAATAACTTTGAGCATGAAAGTTCGTTTCCTGTCCCCATTATTATATCAAGTAAATAGAAGACACCTTTTTGGGACTTGTTACAGAGCTCGTATCAGGAGCTTGTGACACCATCACGGTGTCTTTATCAACTGGTGTTGTTGAGGCCCTCACGTGACCCGTCACGTGACCAGGCTTGGTCACACAACAGGAGGCGGCCGTACACGTGGGCCAGCTCGTACCCTCCTTCTCTGTTCATATGGGGCCGTGCCTGTGGATTTCCACAGCTTCACGGATTTTACATTTCCAGAGGTCCTCCTTCCTGGCGTGACGGGTCACATGAGGGCCTCAACAACGCCAGTTGATAAAGACACCGTGATGGTGTCGCAAGCTCCTGATACGAGCTTTGTAACTCAAGTCCCAAAAGGTATCTTTTATTTTGCTTGACATAATAACTTGTTTGGCCACCACTGTGATGACTTGTTATGACTTGTTATGACTCGTGATGACTTGTGATGACTTGTGATGACTTGTGATGACTTGTGATGACTTGTGATGACTTGTGATGACTTGTGATGACTTGTGATGACTTGTGATGACTTGTGATGACTTGTGTGACTTTATTACAACACTGGTAAACGTCACCGTCTGCATTTGAAACCGCAGAAGTGGTGGTTCCCCTCATGTCCCCTCCGGATGTTTGAGCAGCTGGAGTCCCCACGCACCAAGGCCTTCCCCGTCCATCCCTGATGTCTTCTACACCTACACCGAGTGCGCTGGCGTCTTCACATACGCAAAGAGGTCAGAATAGTTTGTCCTTGTTTTTTTCGTGGTTAAACCTACATGCACGCTAAACAAAGTCTTAAAGCTCACTTCTGGTCATAGAGGTCTATTAAGTGTCGGAGTTGGGAACTTTATCCTCCTTAAAAAGGTGAGATTTAGGTGACAATATTTGTCTTGTTCTCACAAATTATTTCCAACTTCCCTTTAAATTCTTGAAATGAACAAAAGACCTAAAAATCAGGTCCTCAAATGCAAAGCAAGATTGTTGGTGAACCTGCTTGGAAATTTAAGTATAAAAACTAGACACAATGCCCAGTAATTATAATGGTGAGAGTGTTGCTTATATTCTGGTATATAGCACTTTCTACCAAAGCTAGGTCTCAAAGGCCATGAAACCACTTTTCTGCAGCCGAGATCAGCGCAGTCTGGTCTCTTTCCTCACAGGTACCCATGTATACTCCTGGGTGGAGAAGGCAATTGTAGTAAAGTGTCATGCCCAAGGACACGCACCATGTTCCCCGTCAGGGTTCGACCCATGCACAACGGCACACGAGTCAACACTGTAACCCTTGGACAATGGGCTCCGCATGGCTGCTCAGGACGGCCTTTCTCAGGGATATGTTTTATATTGCAAATTTATGTAGATAAGGAAGGGGTGTTCATGTATATTGGACACTGTGGTTCTTTTTGTATAAAGAGTTTGTGGAATTGTTTACTTTTTCTTCTGATTTGCAAAAACTTGAGGTCATTACTATTGCACTGGACCCTGCAGTGTCATCTTGGGCATTGGTGACCTTTTTTTTAAAAGTATATTTACGTTTTTTGGGGTCTTGTTTAACACAGGTGTTTACACCTGGCGAGAGACTGGAGAATCCTATGGCCCAACAGCTTGTCTTCTATCAGATAGTGGCTGACACGTTCAGTAAGAGCTGCATCCGGATGAGTATGGAGGAGAAACGACAAGTCAAGGCCGTGCTCGGTGAGTGACTTCTGTCCTTTTGTGTCATTGTCACCATCAAAGCCATTGTCATTAGTGTCATTGTTGTAACCCCCATCACTGCTGTCAATACGGTGTACAGAGAGTTGATTGTCATGCTCATTTTCATGGTCACGTGTGTCAGATTTCATTGTCATTGTCATAATCTCAATCGCTGTTGTCATTATGATCCACAAAGACATCATGGTCATGAGTATTTTGTCACTTTTATTGTCATCATTGTCATAATCTCCATCACTGTTGTCATTGTATAAACCTTCTCTCTGCATTAAAAACCCAAAACTCACAGTAACACTTTTATTTTGTATGTAAAAACAAGTGCCAAAATGACTACTTAAAAAACCATAATTTTAGCCATTTTTTTTTTAGCCCAAAAATACACTTAACCGTAGGCCTATACCATTCATTTCACTGCTACATCATTCAAATGCAAGGTCTTGTTGTCCTTTTAATTTTATACCATATTTGAAGTTGTGATGCTTACATTTTGAAGATTTGAAAAAGTTTCCATTTTTCAGCTATGTCCACTTTCTCTCATGGAATTGCCCAAATGATTTTTCTTATCTAAATTTTTTGTTTCAAACTACAATTTACAATGCCAAATTTTACAACAGGTACGAAGGAAATTATTTTTAAAATATGACATCATATTCACTTTACAAAGTTAAATTTTTACAGAACACAGTAAATTCTTTATCATACAGGCATGCAACTTTTCCTCGGATCGGCTGATTTCCTCGTTTTTTTACTTCTCATGAATGCCATTACAAATTGAAAAACACTGTACAAAGTGTTGTGTCGTTTGGAATTTCCTTGTTTTTTTCCCCCTAAATTCCCAGTTGCATGCCTGATCATAAGAACAAGGTTTGAAAAGGATACAGGATGATTTAAAAAAAAAACGGAACCCAAACCCCCAAAATTATATTTCATATTTAGAAAATATGTAGCACCATATAAAAACCCTATGACCCTAAAACCTCTCTCGTCCAAAAATGTGATTTCAAGAATTGTCGTCACAATTGTCTTCAAACATCACCAGCGATAGAACCTCAGTTTAAAAGTTAAAAATATTCAAAAAAGTCCTTTTGAAGGCCCGTCTTTTAAAAAAGGGATTTTATTAATAATATTGTTTTGCCTGACCAGGGTAGTTAATAAAAAATATTGTGTACTATGGTTGTTGACAGTTGTTGAAACAAATATTATGTGTCATTTTCTTTGTTGTTCCAAACAGTCAGAATACACAATAAACTGGTTTTTTGGGGACGAATCAGGTTTTAGGGTCATTGCGTTTAAATGGTGATATTCTTTGAACGGATTGAGAAATTTCAGTAAGTTTTTTCATCTACAAGAAGCTATGAAATCGGCTTTCCAGTCATTATTATGTTTGGTGCTACATATTTGTTAAAATATGAAATAGATTTTTGGGGCTTTGGGTTCTGCTTTTTTTTTTACTCACCCTGTATTTCAGTTCAGTTAAATAAATAATAACTGATAAATAACTTCTTTTTTTGTTCGTTTGAATGTTTACAGATGCTCATGGTGTCAACCCACAGAATGCTGCCCAGAAAAGCAAGATGCGTAAGGACGTCATCGAGATGGCCCGCAAATTTCCCCTCTACTTCTGCCGTTTCTTTGCCGTGACCGTAAGATCTTTGTTCATTTATTTGAGAGTTAGAATTTAGAAAAATTAGTACTTTCAGGCCCGATTGTATGTAGCCTCATAGCTAAAAATCAACTGAGTTTCCGTTAAGGCCAAAAAAAGAAATAAGTCGGTCTCTGGTCACGCGCGCGTCGATTTTAATCATGCGCGTCGATCTTTTTTCCCCAAATGTTCTGCGGAAGTTCCAACAGCACCCTCTATTTCCGCACCTCCTCAATTTTTTTTACCAAAGAGCACCAAGGAATGGGAAATTGCACTAAGGCAAATGATCGAAAGCACCAAGGCAAATTATGGAGGACACCAAGTACATGAGGACACCAAAAAAGCAAAATAGTACCCACCTTGTCTGTACAATCCAAGCTTGAAGAAAAAAAAAAAGAAAGCCGCGTGGCCGCGTCAATTCCGGAACTTTGGTCTGACCAGAGACCGAATATTTTTTTTGGGGGGGCCTAAGCAATCATAAATTAAGTTATGTTTTGGCAGTTTTCCCTTTTTTTGTTGCTTACTTAACGTTGCTTGATAAATATTTCTTGTGAGCCACATATTTACATAAGCGCTAATAAAATATGTTACACTTTTATCAAAAACAACGATATTAAAAGATACATTGATTGTTTACAATGTACAGGATGTGTCAAAAAGATAGTGACCGAGTTGGACAAAAATGTTTACGAAATAAGTGGATCCCTCCATGTAATAAAAATAACATAGGAATAAAGTACATACTATTGACTAGTAACTGTGAAAATTTCACGTAATTGGCGTACTCGATTTACAAGTTATTTATATTTGAGTACAAATGTCACAAAATATTCAGCTGTCCACCACTGATCATTTACCGATACGCATTGATGAATACCCTTTAAATATTCATAAGATGAAATTTGCGTCGGGGTGATGTTAATTTAATATTAGGTTTTGCCCTTCACCGACGTATATTTTCATTGTGATACCCGCTGCTACATCTGATTCGAACTAGCCAACCAATCCCGCAAGCTCGGTGGTCAGGTGGTAAGACGTCTGCACTAGAAAGCAGGAGGTTGTGGGTTTGAGTCCCACCCGAGTGATTTTTTCCAACTTTCACTCGGGAGGTACACACTGAGTAAACATTGGTTATACATCGGCGAAGGGCAAAACCTAACACTAAACCTTTAAAAACAATGAATGATCAAAACTTGCAAAGAAAAACAGACAAAAATCAGCATCATCGTTCCAGAGAAAAAGAATTGATTTGTTTCTCAAAATTTATACAAAACACACAATCTGACAGTAAAACTAAGGTTTCACTTTTTGACTCAAATGATTAAAATCTTATTGTATTTGAATGCCTGTGTGTAATCACTGTTTCTCACTCAGCTTAATAGTTTCAAAGCAATAAGCATGGACGGCTGTAAAAATGGGTTATTTTAGTAAAACATGCATAACTTCTGATAACATGGATCAATTTCAGTAATTCTTTTTCTTCCAAAGAGTAGAAGAACACGCTCGTTTAATACATGCTTCACTGATGTGTCAAATGTGATCACTTTTTTATTGAAAAATAAATCATTAATCCAGGTCACTTTCTTTATGACTCACCCCGCATTTACAAGACATCGAGAATATTTTTAGATATAACCTACATACACTTTTTCATTTGTCATAGTATTTTCACACATATCTCTATGATATTTACAAATGTGAATTTAAAAAAAAAAATTAAGTGGATTTTTAAGTGATTTAATTGTTAGATTTAAGAGATTTTATTTTTGTAATTTAAGTGAATAAATTTCTTTGATTTAAGTGATTTCAATTTTTTAAGGAACGAATGTTGCAACCTGACACCACTTCAGAGGTTGTGTACAGAGTCTATGGAGAGTCAGAAAATGTTCAGTGTATTTCCTAACAAATTGGAATGTTTCTCAGTCCCAGATTAATGTCTTATCATCATTTTTGCAATGAATGACTTTCATTGAGATGATATATGACGAAAAAAGTGGCGTCAGGTTGCAACATTCTTTTCGTTTTCTATTTATAAGTGATTTAAATTTAAGTGAATAAAGTGATTTCACTAATTTATCCACAAACAGGAGGTAGAAAGAATCGCCAAGTTGAGATTCTAGGGGTCTCGGAGAACGGCATCAGTTTAGTCAAGCGAGAATACGACCAGACCAGAGACCAGTTGACTCAACTAGACCACATCAGGTAAGTCCAAAGAAAGATCACAGTCTTCACAAGTCCATTAGTAATCTATTCCCAAGATAAATTAAGTAGGTCTGTCCCGAGCCAATATGGCCCATCAGGCCGTCGTTTATCTCCGATTTCAGTGGCATGAAACGACTGAAAATATTTCTATTCCCCCTGGACGGGATGCCAGTCCATCGCAGGTTACTTTCCAGCTAATGCCGGTACCCATTTGTACTCCTGGGTGGAGAGAGGCAAGTGGGGATGAAGTGGCTTGCCCAAGATCACAATGTATGGCCAACAGCTGGATTCGAACCCCTGACCCTCTGATCATGAGTCACGAACCCTAACCACTAGGCCACACTTCCCGTCAGTCCCAAGATCAGTCACAAGCTATTCAGACGAAGTGTGGCAAAGTAATGGTGCGCTTATCCAACCCGAAACCGAGCCGACCCAAAACCGACTTTTTTCCCCATTATTTCAGTCGGTTGGATTGGTTTGATATTTGAAATGTTTGTATCAAAAGTGTGTTTCGTTTTTCCTTTTTAACGTGGTTGATCTTGATTGTTTTGGTGAATGTGTGAATTAATTTGGTTAAAAATGAACTAATCACACTAATACTATTCTACTAAGCTACTACCACAGCCGTTACTTAACTAACTGTAATATTTGACAATTATTTGTGCCCGGCTCCACAAAAAGGGTATTATGTTGCAAAAAAAAGTGAAATTGAGTTGCAAACATGGTTGGGAAAGCCCACAATGTAAGCTTTCATTTGGTATATAATAGAGCTCCATAGCCCCTCCCAATCAGGAGATATTATGTATTTGCATATTAACTACTTCCTTGGAGTTCAAATTACACAACTGAGAAAACAGGCTTTAAAATAGCTGGCTTTGTTGTAGAACAACAGAACGATGCACACAAAATGGTTTTTTTTTTCCCACTTTGTTCATCAAAATCAACATTTCTGTGAAAGAAAGCCGAAACTGTAGGTATTAAAGAGTCATTCATGACAAAAAATGAAAATCACATTTCGATGAAATGTTCACCCTCTCAGTGTTCAGCGGGCCATGAAACAATAATGCACCAGCGCGACTTAATACCCTTTTTTTGTGGAGCCGATCACATTTTGCCTTTCATATATGTATAAATTGTAATGTACACTTGAAGAATACTTAGTCCATTTGAAAAAAAAGAATCTAGTCTATTATTTACAAATGGATATCACAGACTGTAACTTACGTTGATGAAAAGCCACTTGGCACTTAACTGAGAAATTAATTTTTTGCAGCCTTTCTGAAGTTTTGTTTCAAATAAGGTGCAGTTTCTGTAGCACACCAAAATTTCCGTTTTAACATTTCTTTTAAATAGTTTTCTCCAGAACATTCCTTAGGTTTGTGAGATAAGTTCTTAGTGAGATGACTTTGTCATTTTTTTTATTTTGTAAATTTGCGTTCTTGGTCCATGTTTACAAAGCAAGTACTGTTTAACAGGGTGTTTCAAAGTACATGCAGTTTTTGGTCAGGATGAATCTGTCGCTATTTACCTGTGCCCGGGTGGCGTAGTTGAGCTGGCACGTCTTCTGGTGCGATGTCGCGTTGTGACGTACGTTGAAGGAAAGGCAGCAAGGCTCTTGGATGCACGCTTGACCGCACTGACCGGCGGTGGCGATCTTCATCTCCTTGAGGGTGTAGCCAGACAAGCAGTGGTCAGTTATCGGACGTCCGTCTTCACCCATCACAAAGCAGTAGGTGTGATCAGCGCACTGTGGCTCGGACTTGGTCTCATCGGCAGGCTTCTTGCAGACCACGCTGTGAGATAGAGTGCAAGCATGGTCATCCCACTCATACTGCCATTCCCTCGTCATAGCTGCACAGTCCTGGTTGCCTTCCCAGTTGTCTGGATTTTGCCCTGCCCAGTCCATGAAGCCACACCCTTCCAGACACACCCATTGCCCCTCCTTTTCCATATCAGAACAGCCCAGCCAGATGCCTTGTTCTCTAACCCCCGCAAGAAGGAGTTCTCCTCTGGAGATTCTGGTACAACAATCAGCGCCCCGTGGTTCTTGCAAGCTGTGTCTGCTGCAAACCATGTCATTTATCCAGACATTCAAGATAACAGGAGCCTCCCCAATACATCCAACCATCTGACATAGTTTTCTCCTTGTTGCCAGAGCATACAATCGAATGCAAGTTTCCGAGGAGAAAAAACTGAAATGATTGACAAGCCACAAGAAACAGTTTTCCAAAAAGTTGCCATTTTGAGTTCCAGTGAGAAAAGATGTGGCTCAAACTTCAGTCTTCCAACAAGCTTCTGTAGCGTCGCAAAAGCTAACGTCAAGTTTTCTTCGACGTACTCCTTGGCACAAGTCAGTGCAATACTGGCATGGAGTGGTGAATATATAGAATGTTATACCTCATCTTAGGTAGCAGTGGTTGAACAGAATCAACCGTGCGGCAATATTATAGATCTTGAAATAGAGGCACAGTGGTATTCTCTGGAGTGCGCGGTCCATTAAACCACAATGAGAGTCATCATCAGCAACTATTAATTAAGTTACAGCCTGTCTTTAATTAAAGTTACTGCGAGTCATATTAGGTAAAAGTAATTGAATCCTACTATTTTGTACATTGATCCCAGGAAAAAAAGCTTTGCAGTAAGTGTACTGAACCGTCAGGTATGTGAACACCCTGGCAGAGAAAATAGGCCAAAAGTAATTACTTGGTTACAGCCGGTGTCATATGAAATGTTGCCTCACTTGCGTCATGTCACAATCCTCACATTCGCCTGGGCATGCACAAAGCGAGCATCAATTCAGTATTTTGCAGCGTCCAAATTTCACACTCCACTGGCAATTGACCTATCGCCATTTGCGAGTTAGCCACACTCCTTAGACAGGTAGTTTTGTTCGTTAAGTTTTGTTTGTCTCAGATTTTGCGCGTTTCCACGTCCATTTGTATATATCATGTAATTGACAACATTTCAAAATGGTGGTGGTCCATCCATGTAAGTTGTTTAATTTTTACCCCATGTTTGGCCATGTGCCGGAAATGGGCCCTTCAGTGTTCAAGTCGATAGATCTTTCTGCGTCCAATAGCAACTTTTTTGTTTTCCTTTGGCATCACAAAATTGCTGGACCATTGCCTAACAAGGTGTTTCAAAGTACATGCAGTTTTTGGTCAGGATGAATCTGTCGCTATTTACCTGCGCCCGGGTGGCGTAGTTGAGCTGGCACGCCTTCTGGTGCGATGTCGCGTTGTGACGTACGTTGAAGGAACGGCAGCAAGGCTCTTGGATGCACGCTTGACCGCACTGACCGGCGGTGGCGATCTTCATCTCCTTGAGGTGTAGCCAGACAAGCAGTGGTCAGTTATCGGACGTCCTTCTTCACCCATCACAAAGCAGTAGGTGTGATCAGCGCACTGTGGCTTAGACTTGGTGACATTCCCTGGCTTCTTGCAGACCACGCTGTGAGATTGAGTGCAAGCACGGTCATCCCACTGATACTGAATGCTGCCCACCATAGCTGCACAGTCCTGGTTGCCTTGCCAGTTATCTGGCCCTTGCCCTGCCCAGTCCATGAAGCCACACCCTTCCAGACACACCCATTGCCCCTCCTTTTCAGTATCAGAACAGCCCAGCCAGATAACATTGATCTGTAACCCCCGCAAGAAGGAGGTCTCCTCTGGAGATTCTGGTACAACGATCAGCGCCCCGTGTTCTTGCAAGCTGTGTCTGCTGCAAACCATGTCATGGATCCAGGCAATTTAACATAACAGGAACTCCCAATACATCCAACTATCTGAACATAGTTTGTTATTATTGCCAGAACATACAATCAAATGCAGTTTCCGAGGAGAAAAACTGAAATGATTGACAAGCCACAAGAAAGGATTTTCCAAATCGTTGCCATTTTGAGTGAGAAAAGATGTGGCTCAAACTTCGAATCTTCCAACAAGCTCCTGTAGCATCACGAATATACTAATGTCAATTTTTCTTCGATGTGCTCCTTGGCCCTTCCAGAGTAATAATGGCGTTCAGTAGTGGCCGTATGATAGCAAATTCTACCTCATCTTGTTTAGTAATGGTTGAAAGGAATCATCCTTGGGGCAATAATAAAAGAACAGAGAGCCACAGTGTGTGTGGTCCATTAAACCACAATGTGTTCCTTGCAAGTTCAGTGTACTAGTAATAATGATCGACGTGGATGGTGACTGTGTGATAGAATACGATCTCTTCATATTTAGTAATGGTTGCAAAGAATCTACCGTGCGGCAATAATGATAGATCTTGAGAGAGAAGCACAGCAATATTGGAAACAGTCTTTGAAGGTCACTGCTATTGTTTCTTTTACGTGAAAGTAGAACTACTATTTGGTGTATTGATCTCATGAAAAGGCTTTGCTAACGTAACGGCATTGGACCCTGGAAATTGGGCTCATTTGAAGAGACAATTGGGCGGCATCCATTAGTTACTTGGTTACAGCCGGCAATTATTACACAC
>NW_022144839.1:0-14036 GCF_000002235.5 Strongylocentrotus purpuratus | reverse complement strand
CTTACACTGTGCACTGTAACAGAACAATAACTTGATCTTTTTACAGTTAAGACCTTGAGCTCTTCAAGGATGGATAATTGACTTGCCATCCCAAAGCTTAAGCATCAAGCTATAAGCCATAAAGCCATTAGGCCTACCCTTGAAATAATGTACGGATCAAGAATACAAATCCAAAATTTTGGACTGTCCATTACAGGCAAAGCTTTCTACGTAACGATTATTTTCATTCTAAATATTAAACACAATTTTTCTTAGTTTATACAGAAGTTACTAAGATCTGCTCATTTTGGATTGCTGGGTAATACCATTAACTGATACATTGATATAGGGGGGGAAAAAATGGTTCCCAAATTGATTCCGTTGATGCCATTGACCTTATCATTTAACAAGTTTCGAGAAATAGTATTCATCCGTTTGTCATTTATTTCAGCGTAGTACCAGTACCGTACTTGTGAATGAAACCATTTGCCTTCTAATTTTTTTTTTTCAATTTCTTTACTTTGATCAATCGGAAGTTTAATACTTTTTGTATCTGATACATGTAGGTCAGATCCGTTTTCATCTGAACCTTTTTATATACGCGTACTTAAGCGTACACAAAAATAATTGTACATCCTGGATTTCTATTGAATCATTCATTAAAAAAAACAAGCGTTTAATTGGCAGGTGCAGCTTATTCCAACGGACAAGGTGCTGACGCTCCCTACCCCTCCCCATATCTACCCACTTTCAGTCAAGCAGACACGGTACCGTCGTGACCTGCCGTTCCGAGTCACACTTGACTGGCGTAGTCGATGAAGCCTGAACTGTTTTTAACTGGTTTTCCCTCCTGCGCTTATTGATCCGTTTAGGACATGATTGTCACAAACAGCCCGTTTCCGCAATCGATTTCCACAAATGTAAATCAGCGAGGCAACTAATCCACACTTACAAACACATCCATCAGTGTACTTAACTTTTTAAAAGACTTTTGTTCTAATTTCCAATCAACATTCACACACGCATTGTACATGCATGTGATTTTGTACAGGCATTTTCCAAAAACTACTGAGGCTTCCATTCGATTGTTCTATCCCTAAAACAACATCAGAACAAATGTAGAGAGTAGAATTTGTTGATTAGAGTTACATGTGAAAGGAAAGATCCCTCTTTTTGTTTTGCGCTTATTGGATTTTGTTGGGTTTTGCAAGCTTCAGACTTTGTTTCCGTTGGAGTCTGTTGGATTTATAGGGGAGGTTGCTTTGTGAAAACAGGATGCGGGTTGGGGTTAGAGAAAGAATGCGTGACGTATCATTCTTGCATGAAAAACAGGCAAAAAAAAAAGGGTTAACAAAAGAACCCCTCCCCCCCGAAAAAAAAGAAGTAGACGAAACAAATTGCAGCCTTTACTTGATCCTATTTCCGTGGACAGTTTGTACACTAAAATATTAGTAAAAATCATTGAAAAATTATGTTTATGTGGAAATCTAAATTTCAATCTTCTCAAAATTAATCGTTTACATTTTCTGTCTTTATTGTAATGCCGGATGTCCTGAAACAAACATTTGGTTTGGGGATATGTTCCATACCGTATGCACTAAATATCCGACAACTTGTTTTATTTGTAAATGAATATGACTGACTGCAAACTGCTTACTGACTACCGGTAGATTGACCTGAATAACAAATCTAAACAATTAATGCGGCGTGACGTTGCGAACTTAACAAGTTCTTCTTCAGAGGCAAAATGACAGAGGTACTGGTACCCCAGTACAAGAAATAACATTTTTTTTTATCGACGTCATTCTGTGATTAAATCTTGATTTCCTACCAAAATTAATTCATCCAACAAAAATCAAAAATTTACTGATCAAGCAGGAAAAATTGTTTTTAAAAAACAAATCCCTCAGGCAAATGCATACATGTAATGCTCTAAATGATATTTTCATTTTCAAATTACTTTTGAGATAAAACTGTTAAAGAGATACAATGTACACATGTACATGATAGCCTTAGACACATGTACCGGTACTGGTACCGTACATGTGAGGGAAAACCATTGTTCCTTTCTTTGTTCTTCTTTGTTTCTATTGAAATCTCAAACTCCATCCTTTTTTCCTAACTGGGCAGATAAGATTTCTAAAGGCGCACTTCTGGGATATTGTTCCTATTGTTACTCTGTGTACTTGCAACCCCACTTGAAATAGCGGTACATGAACATGTACTTTTATGTACAGCTCACAGTATCTTCATATTTCAATCTTTAACCCTGCTACTGTTTGAACAGTCACAGGCAGTCAAATATTCCATCCACTTCCCTTGCTATGCCTTTCACACAGGCCAGTCACCAACAGTCAGATCATGATTTCAAGCATCACTCTTCAGGAGCATCACTCTTCAGTCAATTCAGTTAATATAAGAAAGTAGGCAACTGGTAGGCACAGCTGGCTTATCAATCACACAGTCAAAGCATAGCTGCATCAAGTTACATAAACAGTCACAGCCAGTCAATCCTGCTTTACGTGAGCGGGGAACTCTTACATGTAACTGTTGAAAACAGTCACTTGATTGATTTTGAGTGCAAGGACAACTTTGCACACAATGTATATTTGCATAGGAGGGTTCGCAAAACTGTAACATGTACAGTATGTTATAATGTACACGTATACATGTACATGTACGTACATTTTTTGCAAGATCTTTACATTTTTGTTAAAAGTAATACATGTATGAGGGTGGGACATACATTTTGTTGTATTTTTTTAAAGGGTTATTTTGTGCAGTGTTCTGTGAGTGTATATATTTTAGATTCTCGTCATGTACGTGCCTGCCTGATCTATTTACCCAGCATTCCAAGGTAATGATCTTGTTTGTGTGCCGTCGTTCCCTAATAGCCCTCTAATGTATTCCTGTTTCCATTGGTTGTCTCTTGTGTTACAGGCCAAGCGTGCAGTGCAGCTAGGTGCGACGGCCGTTATCTTCGACGTGACGCATAATACAGATGCTATCCAGGAGGTAAGATCCTATACTCTCATCGCTCAAAAAAGAAGAAGAAAAAAGGTAAAAAATCACATACATGTAAGACCCAAAAGGAGGTTTTGGCTTTTGCCTTTTCTTCAGCTCATGTTTTTGTAGAGATTTTAACTCTTTAAGAGTATGCTTTCAGTCATCTTTAAGCAAATATCTTAATTTCCGTAAAATTTTGTAATTTTTGGGGTGAAGGGGATGGTGGGAGGGAGATGGTTAATTTACAAAATTACAAATTCTGTTGTTTCCTGAAAATCATTGAATGTAATGCACTTTTCCAAATTACCAACTCTATAGAAAGGCAACAAAAAACGTTAAAATGTTTGGCCCAATTAGCAGTTATGTGTAATGGTCGATGAACTACCATGAAATGTAGTTACCGGTACCAACAAATTTGGCCATCTGCCGCCAACCTTGTTTTTTTTTAACATCGATGCCAAACAGTTCTACGAAGAAAGTTCACGAGTGAACATCACGGGAGCCCTAGTGATTGAGTTAATGATTGGGTTTTATTGAGCACTGCAAATTGGAACAGCTTGCATTGCAGTGGCCCGCACCCCCAATCAGAGACTAGATTGGAGGTAACGTTGGCACTCTGTTCCTCCCTAGTTAAGTGATGCCCTAGGGATGAGACCGACGGACCTTTAGGTCTGGTGAATAGATTGAAGCTATCACACGACGGGCGAGTTCACATCCATCTTGAGGTGATTAATAAGTTGGGAATAAAAGATGCCTAGTTAGCGGTCAGTTACACTGCGATACTGGAGAGCAGTTCCCCTCGATCCAGTTCAGTGTCCAAACTGTTTAAAGGGAAAATACAACATTTGCAAACATCGAAAATAAAACTACGAAGTTGTTACGAAATACCTTACTAGGATGTTGGTAAATGACATGTTTAAGCATCCTGTAAAATTATGGCACCTGGTGTGAAGCCATTTTCAAGAAAATGGTATATTTGTCTACATTTCCAACGCTGGTCGGCCGATCACCGTTGGAAAAACCTAACTATTTTCAATTACTGCACCAAATTTACCATTTTTTTTTTAGTCTAAATTTTGTTTTGCTAGCTATTGGTTCCATGCTCATGAACGGTTCAAGCCAGCTAGACTGGTTTCCCTAACCTTACAATTTTCTGGTATGTTTGATCCATTTCATCTTTAGTGGAGTCCGGGAACCAGACTACTTGAATGTTTTTGTTTTTCTTGGTTTTTCCAGCATTTTCGAACACAAAACTTCAAACATGTCAGTGTAACAATTTTTTGATCTATTATACTAACCCCCCAAATAGTTCATTTCTGAAAATTACAGCAAAAGCCAACGATGTACATTCCCTTTAAGTGATGTACCGTATCTTAGATTCGGCCAAAAGTTCTAGGTACACGTACACGTACTTGGTTTAGAGGGAATAAACAACATTTGCAAACATCCATAAATAAAACTACAAAGTTTTTATGAAATACCTTACTAGGATGTAAATGACATCTAAAGCATCCTGTAAAGTTATGGCACCTGGTGTGAAGTCATTTCAAGAAAATACATGTATACATTTCCAACGGTGGTCGGCCGACCACCGTTGGAAAAACCTACGGTAACTATTTATCAACTTCTACTCCAAATTTACCTTTTATTTTTTCAGTCCAAATTTTGTTCGCTATTGGTTACTGTTTCAAGCGCGGGTAGAGCATAAATAATGACACGAGTTTGACACAGATCATAACTTTGTGGAAGCAGCCATGTTTCACAGATTGACAACACACAGCGCCCTCTGTTGGCTAAAGGGTGCATAGTACATATTGTTACATCCTCCCCTTTTTGAGTTTGTGGAAAAATGCATACAATTTGGGTTTTTTTTCACAAATTACATGTAAAACATTGATTTCCTTATACATTTAACAGTCTGATGGTTACAATAGTCCATTAACTTTGAGTTCAAAGTTCAAGAGTTCACGTGCTGAGTGGATATTAGCTGTCTTTCACAATAGTGCCGAGATTTTTTTTTTTTCTTTTCAAAAGGCTTTCAAAATGCAGGCTTCCATGTCTGAATCAACAATTTGAACTAGATGGCTTAAAGAGTAATATGATTAGGCAACAACATCTAAAAAACTTTAGAGTAAATGCAACATGAGTAACACTTGAAAACGCAAAAACGAACTTTCACTATTTGTTTTTTTTGCTTTTGGTTTCCAAACTTGAATAGAAAATCACCTTTCCTAAAGATGGTTGTTTTTGGTTCCAGAGGGAAAAGGATTGAAAACGGAGTGGAAAGATTGGTGTTTTTGTGTGTGCTTTTTTTTGTAGTTGTGTGGACTAGTGATTAGAATCGAACATAATCTTGGAATTTAGCTGGTTCACATCGAGTGCGAGTGGATCTTCGCAGTGTGGGCTGTTCAGTGGGGGTGGTTGTCGGATCGTATGATGTTGGGATTTTGGAGTTAGTAGGTGGTGCGGCTGGACAGGATTGGGTGGTACTGGAGTCATGTCTGGTTTGATGGAGACTTCCTTCTGGAGTCAGTGGTTCTGGGACATCCTTCTGGGACGTGCAGTGTGTTTCCAGTACTAGGCTTATGTTGTTTTGGGGGTGGTTCTTTGACTTCCTCAGGTGTTCTCGGTTTCGTCTGTAAAACTGGTCTCTTGAAGCACCTCATAGGATCTCTCATCAAGTTTGCGCAGAACGAGTGCCTTCTTCCAACGGTCTTCTCCTTGCCGGAACGGTTTCATGCGCACAGTGTCACCTTGTATCAGTGAGGGCAGGTCTTTTGTGGATTGGTTGTAGTATTTCGCTGTCTCCTCTGGTTCAGCTCCAACTGTTTCATCTCGCGTTTGCCCTCGGAACCTCTGGCTTGGAGTAGGCGTCGTGATGTTGGTATCAGTGTCTTTGTTCTCCGCCAAGGAATCGTTGAGCAGGCTGGAGTCAACGCCTTGAGTTGGTGTGTTCCTGATGTTCAACAGGGCAAGGTCTTCATCTTCACCTGTGGCAAGGCATTTCTTTCAGCATCTTTTTTGCAGACTTGACTGCAGACTCAGCCTTTCCATTTGCCTTGCTGTTGTATGGGGAGATGGTGTTGTGTTTGATTCCCACTTTCGTGTGAAATCACCAAAGTCCTTTGAAGAGAATGGTGGACCATTATCGCTGACTATGATGTCTGGTATGCCGTATCTGCCAAAATGATGTTTGAGCTTGCCAATGACTGATCTGGCAGTTGTGCTGTGCAGACGATCCACCTCCCAGAAGTTTGACTTGTAGCACACAGTGATGAGGTAATCTTTCCCATCATGGTGGAAAAGATCAATGCCAAGTTTTTCCCAGGGTCGTTCGGGTATGTCATGGGACATCAGTGGAAGTGGAGCTTGGGACACCCGTATTCTCTGCATGTCTCACAGCACTCGATCCACTGACGATTTCATCTGTCATACCAGCCAGAAGACGTATTCTCTTGCTCTTCGCAAAGTGCCTTCCACACCGATATGGCCCAGATGCAGATCTTGCTTGATGACCTGTCTCATGGCTTTCGGGATCACAAGTCGCTCACCCCGAACACTAGGCCATCATGGACGCAGAGCTCATCACGGACGGAGAAATATGGAGTAATCTGCGCAGGAAGCAGATTCTTATGTTCTGGCCATCCCTCCTGAATGGATTTCTTCAAGAGTTGAAGAACATCATCACTCGCAGTCATCTGTTTGATGTCATATATCCGCTCCTCAGGTAGGGTCAGGTACTGGAGTGCATTCACCGTTTCGAACTCCTTTTGGCTAGACTCATAGGGTAGGAACGATCTACTGAGGGGATCAGCTATTAGATTCTTCTTTCCCTGAAGATAGTTTACATCAGCGTTATAGGCCAATGCTCGCAAGAGCATTCCCTGTAGGCGACGGGGTGCCTTGTCAAGGGGTTTCTTCACGATGCTCTCCAGTGGCTTGTGGTCAGAGTAGACAGTCACATGTCGTCCAAATGTGTATTGGTGCCACTTCTCAAGTGCAACACCACAGCTAGCATCTCCTTCTCAATGACTGCGTACCTGGTTTCGGTATCGCTCAGGGCTCGGCTGGCATAAGCAAGGGGTTTTCCATTTTGAAGAAGAGCAGCCCCAATTCCTCTATCACTAGCATCAGTGTGAATAACGAGCTCCTTCTCAGGTTGAAGTAGGTCAGGACTGGAGCTTCGGTCAGCAACTGTTTCAGCTTACCAAATGCTTTGTCATGGCAGGCATCCATGACCACTCGACACCTTTGCGGGTTAGTGCATTTATAGGCTCCATCACCTGTGACAGACTAGGGAGAAATTTGGACAGGTAATTCACCATACCTCTAAGCCTGTCAACGTCATCTTTGCTCGTCGGGGGCTTCATGTTGATTATAGCCTCTATCTTAGAAGGATCAGCTTTTAGGCCATCGTGAGAGATTATATGGCCCAGGAAGTGCACTTCGTGCACAGTGAAGCGAGACTTCTCTCTGTTGAGGATGAGTCCCACCTCTTTGCATCGTTGCAGCAATTTTCGAACACGACGATTGTGCTCTTCGACATCTCTGCCCCATATGATGATGTCGTCTGCTACGCAGCGGACGCCTTAAGACCATCAAGGGCTTGATGCAGTCTCTTCTGAAAGATCTCGCTGCTCACCTTCAGGCCAAATGGTAACCGTTTCCAACGGTATCTGCCCCAAGGAGTGGCGAAAGTAGTCAGCTTACTGGACTCTTTGTCAAGCTCGCAGTGCAGGTAGCCATCTTCAGATCACAGATGGAGAAATGAGTAGCCTCATTTAGCTCTGGCAGGATGTCGTTCAGTACTGGGAGAGTGTAGTGCTCCCTCATGAGGTATTTATTCAGGCGACCAGGATCAATGCAGATTCTGACAGAGCCGGATTTCTTCTTGGCTACAGACATTTGGCTGACCCAGTTAGTTGGCTCATCCACTTCTGCTAACACATCTCGGTCTGTCAATTTCTCGAGCTCGGCCTTGACAGCAGGCTTGAGTGCTTCTGGAACTGTACGTGCAGGGCGTATGACAGGTTCGGCATCCGAGCTGACGTAAGGTGCACTCTTGGCCAGGCAGAATGCCAGTGACGGACGCATTGAAAACATCAGGTACTCACTGACGAAATCAGCATGAGTTGGGGTAACACCATGGACTTGTGAGAACTTGTCGTAGTTGATGGTAATGAGACCCATCTGTTCGGCGGCCTTACGACCTATGAGAGGTGTGAGGTCCTTGTCCACGATCACGAAGTTGACTTTGTACTTCTTCAGCGTCACTGGATTGCGAAGTTTTATGGTGCTTCTGCCGACAGCGGTCATACAGGAGTTGTTCCACATCTTGAGCTCAATTCGCGCTGGAGAGATCTCCATGGCATATTTCTTGGGAATCAGATTGATAGTTGTGCCACAGTCAACCTGAAACTTCACAGGTTCACCCTTGATCTCCATGGTGCAGTATACTGGCTTGCTGTCGTCTGTTACTGAGTTAATGTCAGTGGTGACACAGCTCACGCTCTCTCCTGAGACGAAGTGTAGCCGTCTTCA
This sequence comes from Strongylocentrotus purpuratus, assembly GCF_000002235.5. Taxonomy (NCBI): domain Eukaryota; kingdom Metazoa; phylum Echinodermata; class Echinoidea; order Camarodonta; family Strongylocentrotidae; genus Strongylocentrotus; species Strongylocentrotus purpuratus. The sequence goes on along the minus strand of NW_022144839.1, from coordinate 5,510 downwards.
TCTACTGCATGGACACGGTGATTTTTGCAAACTCTGGATTTCTTGAAGTGATTCTTTACAACCGCTGAATCACAGGTGCGGCCCCAGGCTGGACAGAGTTCCTTTTTCATGGGATGTTTCCCACTGCAGAACTTGCATCGCTTAGAGATAGGCTTCCCGCCTTCGTTCACTGGGGCTTTACGAGGAGGACGCTGCTTCGGCTGTCGTGGCTTTTTGTCAGTTTTCTTTGGCCTCACTTTGTGCACAGTTTCCTCCTTCTTCATCGCCTTCATCTGCACGGTTGCAACCTCAACAGCTTTGCAGATCTCAATGGCCTTTGTCAGTGTGAGGTCGTGAGTTGCCATCATTTTCTCTCTCATTTGTCGTCTAGTACTCCCATTAGGAGGCGGTCCATTAGGAGTTTGTCCTTCATGCAGGCACAGAGTCCACATGTTTTGCTCATGGTGCGGAGTATAGAGATGTATTGCTCAATAGGCTCACCTTCGTCTTGGTTGCGACGGTTGAATTTGAAGCGCTCAAAAAATTCTTGACGTTGGCCGAGAAATGAGAGTCAAATTTCTCGAGAATCTTTGAGCAGATCTGATTGTCCGCAGGATTATCAATTTCATCCCATTGTATATGCGTACACCCTCCGTGGCCAATACTGTGGAGCAGCAGAGCAGTTTGGTAAGCCTCGGGTTGGCTTGCAAGGTTTGTGAGGACACAGTAGTTGTCCCACATTTGACGCCACATCTTCCACTCTTCGGCTGCATCCTTAGCACTTGCATTAAAATGAGCTGGTGGATTGATGTGTGGCTTTTTATATTGCTCCGAAACATTAGAGCTTGAAGCAGTTTGGGTGCTCCAGGAGTAGTTGGCATTTTGACAGTAGATTGTCAGTTATTCAGTTAATGGTGTAGGCAAAAGTACATGTATTCTATGAGCAAAAACACAGTGCAGAATCACACTTTGGAACGGTGGACAGTTTTATCCAAGTTGAAATGAGAGAGAGATGACAAATCTTCCAGCAGTAGTCACACGGGAATGTCACTGTTCAACATGTTCATGTGTACAGTACAGTACATGCGTACAATGCCGCAGTATGCAGTGAAAATGAGACTCACGCAGTGCGGCATAAAACAGTCAGAAATCTTGTCATTTGTGCCAATAATGTTGTCAACAGCAAACAACATTAATTGCAGAAACTTCTATAAATGTCATGAAGCTTACCACCGCTGCCAGCATGTTTCAAGCGCGGGTAGAGCATAAATAATGACACGAGTTTGACACAGATCATAAACTTTGTGGAAGAAGCCATGTTTCACAGATTGACAACACACAGCGCCCTCTGTTGGCTAAAGGGTGCATAGTACATATTTTTACAGTTACATGTTCATGAACGGGTGGCAGGCCGCTAGACTGGTTCCCTTACCTTACAATTTTCCGGCATCTATAATTGATCCACTTCATCTTAGTGGAGTCAGGGAACCAGACTTCTTGAACATTTTTGTTTTTCTTGGTTTTTCCAGCATTTTTTGAACACAAAACTTCAAACATGTCAGTTTAACAATATTTGATCTATTATACTAACCCCTCAATAGTTCATTTCTGAAAATTACAGCAAAGCCAATGGTGTACATTCCCTTTAAACAACTTGTGGTTTCACAAAAAAATCATGTTTTGCTTTATGATAAACATTGGGCAATTCCACGGTTACTCACGTAACATTTTGATGTACTTTTGAGTTTCCTTGGGCTGTAATTACCTTACTGAAAAGGTTTAATAACTGTTACCCCATAGTAGACGGAGTAGACCTAGACCTACCTAATCACCAAAGATGACATCCAAAAAATGTGTTATGTATGATAAACAAGACGCACAAAATCAGTTACTCATGTTACGAAAATGTAACGTGAGTAACCGTGGAATTGCCCATTTGTGTTGCTTGTCATTACGGCTATCCTGAATATTAAAATATTTGAATATTTCAATCATCAACCAAATATCATAGTTTTTTGCCGGTTTGAATATTTCCCCCCCCCCCCCAAAAAAAAATACGCAAATTTGTACACATATGGCTGCGATGTTATTTTAATCGTAAAATTGTGGCGCTTTATTGTCAGATGCCACTTTTTGTTTCATACACTAGCAAGTCAAGTACTTTAAAAATATGTTGATATACACATGGCAATTTTGATACTGCAACAGGCGCACGCAAATGTCAATCAGCAGCCCATAATATCGATTGCCGCACGCAATTTGAACTGACACGTTTTGCGTGCAACCTATGACCACGTTTTGCGTGCAACCTATGACCACGTACGGTAGTTGTAGCTGGCGCTGTAAAAATCATTCATAAATGGACTGTCCTTTTGTTTTGGAAATTAAAATAGTTTAAAGGCATGCTTAGTTTTTGTGAAATGCAAAATCGGAAAATTTGTAAACATATTTGGAATTATTTGTAAACGTAACGTCTATAGTTACATGTATGAGCCATCTTGCTTCATTCATGTGTCTCCATCCCGAGTGAAGTGTCGTCAGCCTGACTCTGTACATGAAACATTCCCCAAATGTTCCTGTACAACACATCGTTTCTGCACCATCCCTGGCCCCCTTCTAAAGGTTTCATTATCTAATAACATCCATGGAGCCACCCTGAAAGGGTTTTGATTTACCGTTCCTACAGGACGGTACAGGTACATCTCTTCATTTACTCTCTGTACTTTGAACGAGAAGGAAGAAGAAGAAGGAAAAAAACTGAGGCTCCAAGCTTCTTGAGTTTCTCCCTTGCCTGTGGGAACGTTGTGGGATCGACCACAGCCATGCCACTGCATACTCTTAATTGGGCAATTCCCCTGGACTCTGCTGAAACACCCTGAGGGGTCTGAGAACCCTATCAGTGCATAATGTACAGTCTTCAATAATTGGTCAGCATGTGAGGCAGTGTGTGTGTCTCTATGTGTGTGGGTATGCATGCATTCAGCAAGTTCATTCTCAGAGACCCATGCATATTGCCACAGCCCAAAAAAACCTATGGGACTCTAGCTTGAAGAGAGGCACCGCAATAATATACAATGCCCTTGAAATCCTGCAGGCTTAATTGGTCAGTCTGGTCAGCTTGTATGGGGGTCGAGGTCACTAGGAGTGGAATGTCTTCCCTAGGGTGGATGGTTTTGACCTTAGATTCAGGTCAAGGATTAGTTAGGATATGGCTTCAACCTCATACAGTGCTTGCAGATGTATACAGTTACAGTGTCTAATGATTACAAATACATGCACATGTACGGTACATGTACAGTCCCAGTACAAGCACATGTACATGTACATTATGCATACATGTATGTGTACACGTGTATTGTAGGTATACATGTGGCATGCATTTTTTCCTTGGCTCACTGATTTCTCGTTTTACGCTTCACACTATTATATACCAGTACATGCATGCCATTAAAAATGAAGAAAACAAAACACTGTATAAATTCTTCTTTAGCTTTTTTGTGTTAATTCTCTGTTGCATGCCTCTTGTGTACATGTAGGCTCGATCGCTACAGTACAAAACCCCAACATTTCTTAAATCTGTCATGGGGGGGGGGGGGGGGGAAATGTATCAAAATGGCATAATAATAATTATAATACTGGAGTCTTAATAGCGCACGTATCTACCAACAATTAGGTACTCAAGGCGCTGGAAATTACATGTATGTCTATTTTTAAAGACGGATAAATGAAGTTTATGAGAAAATATGAGACCCATTATGCAGCACCTTATAAGGGTTTACAAGGTGCTGCGGCACATATTGCAGCCACTGCCAGAAACACTGTGGCAAACCCTTCTTTGAGCAATAAGTGTTACTGGGTTCTTAAACGTGCATTACACAACACACGGGACCTGCGGCTTTACGTGACTTTACGTCCCATCAGAAGAACGAAGCAAATGGTAAGTGCCATGGTCAAGTGCCTTGCTCAAGAGCGCAAGAACCATGTTCCCTGTGAGGATTCGAACCCATGTACCACGTACGGCACACAAGTCGAACACCGTAACCATTGGACCACAGCCACAGCATGAAAGGGCAAATTTCAGACATTTTGTTCCAAAACAGAGTTTTCAGACTTTTTTTATCATAGTATTATTAGTATACGTGTACCGTACATGTACATATTTCATACACATGGTAATTCCATAAAATTCAAACTAGAATACTGCGTAATGTCCACAGAATCAGTTTGACAGTCGTTAGAAAAAAAACTGCAAATACCGTACTTGTTGAATTTTCCAGATGTGATTACCAGACCTCCAATATTATTGGAAACATCCCTAGAATGCTTTAGATTTTGAATTGTTATTGATAAAATTTTAAAATGATGTGAGATTTTCAGATAAAAAGAAATCATGGTTAGAATTACATGTACTTAAAAGTGAAGAATCTGTTTTTACACTTACTTAATTTCCGATACTGTTAATTCTGCAAAAAATAACTAGATATTTGCAACATCATATTTCATACAGTAGTATAATTTGTAACCCTGGCCCGACTACAATGTACATGACATTTGTACCTGTAAAATATTGGCTCATTAGCTGTTTCGGTGTACACACCGAAACAGCTCTTGTTTTTGTTATTTTTTTTTTTCTCTTTTTTTTTTTCTTCCACTTTTTTTTCCCATAGGATAACCGTGTTTTCGTTCTACAACGCACTTTTGGACTTTTTTCAAATCCGATCGACTTCAAACCTGGCACACACTAAGACCACCATCGAAAGATGTGTGCCGAAACTTTTCGTCATCATGACGTCATCACGTGTCACGTGACGTCATCCTCAAAGAGCATACTTTAAGGCCCTATATCTACAGAACCGGAAGTCCGATTTGGTTCAAACTTGGTATGCAAATTTTCCGGGACGTGTTATAGACGAAAATTGCAGTGACGTCATCATGACGTCATGGTGTGATTTTATATGAATTATTCAATTTTTGGACCTTTTACTCATATCTCATAAACGGAATGTGGTAAAATCGAAATTCTTTTTGTAACAGGTTTGTTAGGTCATATAGATGCACAAAATTTCGTAAAATGTGTGACGTCATCATGACGTCATCAAAAACGTGATTTTTTGATTCGCATATAAAGGTATTTCCGATCGTTATGAAACTTGGTGGGTAGGTAGGTATAGATAACAGCATTCAAAATCTGAGTGACGTCATCATGACGTCATCATCTGATTTTTTATGAATTTTTCAAATTTTAATATTTTCTTCAAATTTTGCAAAAATGTATAAAATACGGTCCGATCGACTTCAAACCTGGCACACACTTAGACCACCATCCTGAAGATTCAGGTCGAATCATGACGGCATCATGACGTCATCACGTGTCCTTGACATCATCCTAAATCTGTATAGTTTAAGTCACTATATCTAGAGAACCTGAGGTCCGATTGGTTCAATGTCGGTATGCAGATATTCCAGGAAGTGTTATAGACAAAAATTGCAGTGACGTCACGATGACGTCATCATGTGATTTTATATGAATT
>NW_022144838.1:0-14178 GCF_000002235.5 Strongylocentrotus purpuratus | reverse complement strand
GCTATTTTCATATTATGTTCCCTGTTTAGTTTGTCGTGCAAATAAAATAAAAATAGGGAGGTCTAAAGTCAATCTTTTGGAAATCTTGTGTTTTTTTTTTGACATCACCATTTTATCACTTATCCTTCATCATTTCACATTGTGTTTGGAACCAGTACTATCTTTTACATGGGTCATCCTTTCCGTGAATCATCCACGCATAACTGCAAATGTTATAATTGGCTGGAAACGCGTTTCTACAAAGTTATTAGTTTTAATTTTTTCGTGAGAAAAAGTTTTTGTTTTTGTGCATGGATTAATTTACAAGTAGAAATTTTTATATTCATACATATAGATATATAAAACGCACTTTGTGACGTCAGGGGAAATTGTAAATGAGTCTTGTGCTTAGAAATTGAGATTTGATATATACATATGAATATATTTAAGTAAACGTGCATGCAAAGGTGCTGACGAAATGCTCTACCATCTGTTTAATACTTAAATTTATTCCTGAGGGTTGCCAAATCACCTGGCAGATTATGTGAATATCTTTCTTTGGTAGGAAGTTTGTTCCTCAATAAATCGAGTGTGCAGAAAGACAAATGGACTTTTGTAGTAAGATAAGTCAGCTGTTAACTATCAGCCTTTTTATCTCCTGAATCTATATTAATAGGCAAGCCCCGCCCCCCCCCCTCCGCCCCCCCCCCCCCCCCCCTCCACTCCTTCCAATCCACCAATTGATAAAGATGGAGTTTCTTTTTGACATGTAAAGCAATAGGCCCCGCCCCTTGATCTAGATATTTTTTTAATAAGTGGTTTCGAAAAATCAGAAAACACAGTGAGCCCTCTGTGTATATCATATCATAGGTATATAGAACGCCCCCCCCCCCAAAAAAGTGAAAATTCGGTGTTATCATATTAAAAGTGCCGATGTGGGTCATGACTGGGTCAATTCACAACGTACGTACGGCCACGGCCGGCCAAACGTACACGCATCAACTCTTTCAATAAAAAAGGGAAATACATACATTATTTAACGTGTAGTTGAGGAACTCGTTGTTGGGACTGGTAACCAGACTAACTTGTCGAATGACTCAACCGCTGCGACGTTAAGTGTTGTAGAGGTACCGTACCTGTCTACTCTAAACTGTTGCCATCTATCCGCCGGTTGAGATTAGCGCGGATGCACAAAAAGCCAAAAGGACACGGAGAGCAAGGTCGTCTTTGTTCGGTGAAAGGTTTTGGGATACCTGGACCGAATTCCTCCTTATTTCTTGAAAATCCTCAAAGATCGTGCAATCATACGAACTACAAATATGGTTGTGATGGAAAGAAACGGGAATTCGGACTCAAATCATCGGACGAATGGGGCGAGTTCTGTGGCGGTAGTTCGAACAACAGCAACCATTCAGAGGATAGTTCAAGCAGTTCCGAGGATGAACATGGTAAAAAAAAGTCACAAAAGTAAAACTAAAAGCAAAGTAAAGGGACGATGCGCACAAATGTAAATTGGTTTTATTTGATTTTATCAGGGTTTTGGACTTCTTCAAGGGTTATCAAACCGTGAAGAGATACATGTATGTGTGTTTTTGTTTCCTTTTGTGTGGATTGTATGTTTGTAATGTTTTAATAGTTGTAGAACATTAACATTTATTAATGTGGGGCTAAGTTAGCCATGTATTTGCCAATGTAGAACAAAATGTAGTTCCTTCACTTTATTTGTTAGTATTTGTTGACAACATTTTTGGGAGGGGAGTGGGGTTGAAGTCATTTGTTACTTTGTGGATTTTAGTTTTTTTTAAGATGCTTTAAATTTATTAATAGTTTTCATAAGTATGTATTATTTCCTTCTTTTTTTAAATTGTGTAACTTATATTTTCCCGTTCTTTTTTGGTGGGCAAAATAGTATTTGAAATATAATTTATCATTACTGATGTTTTTATAAACGTAAAAAAAAATCTCTTCAGAGTAAGATTGTTAGTTAATATTTGATTAACATGGCGGGTCCTGGAATTTTCGCAGGGGGGGATTGTTTTCATCGCAAAGAGTCTGAAATGTAGACACGTTTTTTCTCCGGACACTTGGCCTCTGTTAAATAAAGGGGGGGGGGGGGCTCGTTCCATACTTACCCTTAAAAATAACCTGGTCCGCGCCTGATTAATTAGATGCTCATTGTCGTCCATGATTACAAACATTTTTTTTCTAGTTTAAAAAGTTGGGATTAGGGTCATTAGTTTGCTTGTTAGGTTTTTGTTCTTTTTTTTTGGGGGGGGGGGGTGCTTTGCTTTGCTTTTTCTTTCCTTTTTTTTTAAGTATAGGAGTGAAGAGAGAAAGACAAATAATACAGTTTTATTCAATAAATAATGTACATGTACATGAAAAGTGGCATTTTGTTAACACCTCGAAATCTTCTCAGACCCGGATGGATCAGTGAGGAGTTTGAAAAATTTCTTGAAACACACATGTATATGGACTATATGAGGAGTTATTTTCTGTTGCCTTGTGGTAAAAACGGTGCAATTTTACATACCTATTCACAAAGCTATATTTTCACTTTTCATTTCTGAAGTTTAAAGCCCATGACACAACCTTTAAGCAGCATATTATTGTATTTAACACCAACAGAATACATACTGTGTATAACTTTCATCTTATCAAAGTAACTGACATTGCATTGTATGCAAGTGTCAGTTAAGCAAAATAAAAAAAAATTGAAAAAAAAAATTAAGAGAGATGCTTATTTTGAAAACCTTTGACACACCAAGGCTCCTTTACATGCAGGTCCACATTTTTTTTGAGTAAACACAGACACATGTACAAATATACTAGTCCAAAAGTTTGGGACTCTTAATACTGTGTATGAGAGTCCCAAAATTTAAGGTATTGAAAACATGCAATGCAAGAAAATAGACTGCACCTGAAACAACCAGTCCATCACAGCTTCAGTACTGTATCAATCAACTGTGCCAAAAGAAACATCTGGCATGTCTGGTACTAGTCTCTATTTCTACACATTTCTTCATATTCAGCCACCAGACTAATGACAATGAATGAAGAGGTCTGTCTTTCCAAACAGTTGGACCATGCAGGGTGGACCATGGAGAAATTTCTCCATGATTGGACAACCATGGAGGAACCATTTTCTTCCTCCATGGGACAACTACCAGTCTAGTCAATTTAAAATTACTTGACTTCCCTCTATGTGCAAAATGTTGAAGAAGAGGCTCCTTTAAAAATTGAATTGTGTCTTCAAACTTGGTTGGTGAAATATTGAGGACCTTTTTCTCGCCCAATGAAAATTTTGGAGAAGTTTGCTGGCTGGCTAAAGGGTTAGTAAAGTTGGCCTGATTTCATTTTACATGTTTTTCAGCACCCAAGGTCCCAGTCTGATTATGTACATGTACATACATGTATGTATGACTGCTCATGCAAAATATTTCCAATTAAAAAATCATGTTGTGAAGCTAATAAAACTTAAAAGACAGGTCTCTCTTTTACAAACAAACATAATATCAAATTCAGTTAAATACTCATGTGATTTACATTGTATGAAATTATTGTGTTGGAAAAAATATCCGAATAAGGAGGTTTGCTCCTTAAAAAGTCTTAAAATGGAGTAATGCATTGTTTATGTAATAACGCTTTTTTTAAACAAAGTGCTCGTGAATCTGTTTGTACATGTATCATAGGTTTGTTTTGGTGTAATATGTTAATTTGTACTTGCTAACTGACGTTAAGAAATATTTTGCCAAATCCAGTTAATATAATCAGTTAACGATATCTGGAATCAGTGCAGTGATCTAGGCATATTAATATATGCATGGCCAAGCATAAACAACACAAGGTGCAGCTAAAGACCTGACACAATGCATCCTCCAAAATCATCAGGCACTAAAATGACATACAGCCTCAATCCTCCAAAATCTTTCAAAGCTGCCTGTTTGATTTTTGGAGGATTGAGGAGGGTTCTTTGTCGAGACCTCATTGAAGCCATCACAAGTCAACCTGTACACATCCATCCTAGCTTGAACGACAACCATTAACCCTATGACCTCAGCTAAAGCTACAAAATAATACCGAGTAGTACATGTAACCTGTAGTATCCATTCTTTCCTACAAGTGTGCTCAATATATGATAAATGAAAGGTTTGCGGAACACCATGTGCAAATAATTTCTCAACTAAGAGAATGGTTCTGAAAAGAACCAGAGGTATAAACTCGACGTTCCGGTCAGTATGTACGTGTTCTACATAACCCCCCGAGGACCGACCACAAAGGGAGAACAACAGATCCTTTCAGTCCTCGGGATTTGGGTCTTTTGTTCGAAACTGTCCTCGATCGTACGTTTACGTGCTTAGTCTATGGGAAAGTGTTAAAGTACAGGAACAAAGGGAAACACAATAGGTTGTCCTCAGGCGTATAGTAAAACACGACTGTGTGCTCTGGAAGTGTGCACAACACTTGTTATTTGGCACTTGACCCCCAAGGAGCCCTTAGGGGGTGAGGGTTAATGAACTTTATCTATGAACTGTGACAAATGCATTCCTTGTCATTGGTCATCCCTTGTTACTTGTCATGTGACTTGTGATTATGCTTGTGATTGTCTTAGGATAGAATTGACTACAAAACTTCGCCATGAATATCATTAAAATCTTTAATGCTTGAATTACATGTAAATGTATACAATGTATTTTGCAGAGCCAGGCCTGCGAGTTGGTGCAGACTACCAGGCAGAGATACCTGAGATAATAAGTGTAAGTTGATAAAACCGTTACCAGTGATGCATTTTTTGTTGCTGACCAATCATGTGGAGGTAGGGAATCATTCATATTAAAATGGCATTGTGTCTGTTGCTTTATTGGCCAATAGACCCAATCCGTCAGCACGGCCCAATTTTGACCAATCACAGCTGTGACTAATTCACACGTATGGGTGCACAAAAGTCTGACATGTGGCACGTGTATGTGACACATACGGCTGGAAAATGCTATGTGGCATTGCAGGGCTGCACATTTTGGTTGCCCACGTCCGCAGTGGCTGGGCATGGGCATTGCGAGGGGGGGGGGCACTTACCCCTCCCCTCCCTCCCCTCCCCTCCCCAAACCAGAAAGCAACCAAAAAGGGGGGGGGGGAGATTTGAAATTGTTTTAAAAAGATTGACCAAAAGGAATGTCAAATAATTTTCCTGATTTAAGAGGAATACACAATTGCACAAAATATGTTCCCAAGTAAAATTCATGTCATGGTAAAAGGATTTATGTTATGGTATTGTTTTAATGTAAAACTTATGCTTAATACAAATTATATTTGTATGACAGTGCTTACAAAGGAAAAATATGGAAGGGCAGTATAATTTTCTGACTGTTTTCGTTGTCTTGACAAAAACGGATGTGCTCAGTGATATTGTTACTGCAAGTCTGCAATTTGAAAGAGCTTTTGACACTCAGTATAATGACACAGCTCAACTTCACTGAGTTAGTTCGTTTACACTGATGGATCAAGGGGGGGGTTGCGGAGGGGGCATCCGCCCCTCCCGGCAGTGACTGAAATTGTCTCAAATAAGGCCATATTTCACTTGAGAGAGCCGTTCCGACCCCAGCATACCCTCAGCCCCCCCCCCCTCCCCCAGCAGTAACCTCTCTGGATCCACACTTGATTATGGGCCTTTTACACTGGACCCGTTCCAGCACAGAGATTGCAAGAATCCAGCACGGCTCCTACATGGGTCTGGCATTCTGCACAAGAAAAATCCAACTCTGGTCATTACCAGGGTTGAGAAGCTCTAGCCGGGTAGAAAATCTGAAATCTACACCGTTGTGAGTGTGAGTGGTACCCCTTACCTCCCTCATGTTCACTGATACTCGGTTTTGCTTAGGGTGGACTCGTGTTGATTTCAACATGGGTAGGCAAGAGGATTGTGTGATAAAGCCTTTAGCTAGTTCAGTTTGTGTGTCTCATTACACCACCATGCGCTCAGCCTTTCTTTTTTTTGATAATAATTTCAAACAGATGTTCCAGCTGTTCGTCGGGGTGACAGCAGACAAGAGGCCTTGTTGGTCTGGCTGCCTGATGGAGAAGTATCCGACACAAAATGTAAGACAATTTTCTTCTTTCAAAACCATTCTGAATTTCTAGATCAGTATAAATTTCAAGGTTCTTGTTTTGTTGTGTTTTTTAATTTAAGGCCAAAAAAAAAAATAGTCAGTCTCTGGTCAGCGCGCGCGTCGATTTTAATCATGCGCGTCAACCTTCTTTTTTTTCTTCAAAATGTTCCGCGGTAGCTCCAACAGCGCCCTCTATTGCCGCACCTCCTTAATTTTTTTTACCAAAGAGCCCAAAGGGAATTTGCACCAAGGCAAATGATCGAGGGCACCAAGGTAAATTATGGAGGACACCAATGTACATGAGGGACACCAAAAAAAGCAAAATAGTACCCACCTTGTCTGTACAATCCAAGCTTGGGGAAAAAAAAAAAAAAAAAAAAAAAGCCCGTTGCCGCATCAATTCTTTTTTGGGGCCTAATACTATGTGTTTTTGTAGATTTCTTAATTGGGGTGACTGGTTTAAAATGGATTAACAATATTCTAAAGCGCACGAGAACAAGAAAAAGAAAACAATTCCTTCACTTGATATTTCAATTCTGTTAGAAGCTTTCTCAAAATGAAAAGATTCTTTCAGAAAGATAAACTACTGCCATTTATATCTGAGGTCGCCATCAGACGGTAGCTTGCTGCAGCGTATCATTTCTCACAAAAATCAAGTTTGCATTATCAAGCCGCATTAATTTTTTAGATTTAAAATAATTTGAATTACATACATGTAGTAGTTTTGTAAGAGAATCAACATTTTTGTCAGATTTTCTGGTTTTCGTGCATAAATTAATTGCAAAACATCTGTCTCATGCTCATTGAATTATTCAGGCATTGGACTTCATCTTTTTTACTGTCTCAACAATTTTAACTTGGCTTAGCCCAAGCATGTGCACACATGCACCATGCATAACATCTGGATAGCAAAACATATGCCTGCTTTACTGCATGCATGTCCAAAACTTGATTATAATGCTTACTACATACTTATAGGGATATTCTCAGTGTCTGATATTTAAAGGTATGTAGGAACATTGTTCCGACCAAATTAATGAGAAAAATCCTTGATGAAAGTGAACAGAGGAATGGTCCAAAATAGGCAGGGAAATTTTTCTGCCAGAAATTGTTTTGAACAAAAGAAAATAATTTTGAAGGGGGTTAAGAATCATGGCACACTTTTTTTTTTACGTACGTTGGCAACAGAATCCAGTTACAAGACCCCCAAAAATGTGCAAAATGTAGAGTAGCCAATGAGATAAAAGTTCAACAGGCTACAAATGTAGTTGTTATGAACCACCTACGATTTTCAGCAGTTATTGTTGCTTTAGCCCTAACTCCCTCTGCCTTTTTGCTAGGATGTAGCCTCAATCCTGCAAAATCCTCCAATTGGCCTCATGGAAAAATAGCATATAGCCTCAATCCTGAAAATTCCTCCGTTATTTCTTGAATATGGTCCATGGAGGGGTGACCACTGCCTGAATCCTGCAAATCCTCCGGCTATGACTGTCAATAGGCTGAGGCAGAGGCAGTGACATCCTGGAGCAGTGCAGAGGATGTCAAGTATAATCAAGGACTAAATTTATGCACGGCTAAGCATAAACAACGCAAGGTCCGCCCAAGACCTTGACACAGTGTGTACTCCGAAATCAGCAACGCACTTTTGCCATGTAACCTCATTCCTGCAAATTTCTCCAATTTGCAAAAAGGCTTTTGAGGATCAGGGCGGTTAGGGTAAAACAAACAAAAATGCACAGAAAGCAATGATCCAGTGTACCTTTAACTGTAGGACTTTTTGTAATATAAAAGTGGTACTCAGTTGTATGTGGAACTCAGTAGTATGTCTGCATTTTTGTGGTAGTGTAGACCCCTCTCAGTCACAGTCACAGATCTTAGTAGGCAAATTGCAACTGCATATTCAACGCCATCAAGTATGTGTACGTGCATGTGGGTGTTTACATAAATGTGGAGGCCAGTGTGTGACATTAGGGTCAAATTTTTCAAAATAACCAAATTAAATTCAGCTTCACATGGTTTTGCAGTCTAGGGTCTATATTTTGTCAAAAACAAAACCATTTTTCGTAACATGACCCTTTTTAGAGTAGCAACATGATGAACTGGCATATGGGACACAAATTTCACCTGTAACAGTGACACCAAATTGTTAATTTCTTTTAGAGCTCTCACCAGGTTATTGTTCAGGTATGGTAAAGACATGTTGCTTTAAAGCAATTATTGCAACACATATAAGTTAAAAAAAACTTTAACACTATCCTTGTTCAACATTTGTTGAAAATCAAATATCAGTTTTAGGAAATTGACATATTATGATGATTACAAAAATGTAGCTCTCACTTGACATGAAATTATATTATTTTAAGACAAACACTCACTTGTTCTCTAAAAGCAAGTTTGACAGCCAAAACTGCAATTATGAAGAACAATGAAGATTTACAAACACCACTAGAAAGCATGTTATTGTAAGTAAAGCCTGGTGTTAACCAACATTTCACCTGTAACGCTGACACCAAATAGACACTGTTACAGAGTGACAATCCTACAACTAACTAATAATAATAGTAATAAATGGTATCAAAACCATTTAAACCTTTCTATTTAGTGATAAGCTTGATGGTTTCTACATCAGATACTTGTTTCTGAGACTGGAAGTTTAAATATCAGAGTTTGTTATAATAATCATTTCACCTGTAACGCTGACGCCAACAACCAAAAACACTTTTATCACTTTTCTTCACTGTAGTTCTACTTTAACCTGTCCTATGCCAAAGTTTTCATGTATTAAAAAACTTAGTCATTATTTTAGCTAAAACTCAATCATCAATCAAACAGGTGCTTTTGCCTCATTGTTTCAGCTGAAAATAGGTATTTCACCTGTAACGGAGTCAGTGTTAACACCAAACCTTTATTGCCTCTTATTTCAAATTCTAAGAGAAGGATTCAAATTTAATGACATCTATATTCCGAGCCAACATCCAGGATATATTTTTAGTTAAGCTTGTTGACAAATACAGTTTGACAAATTCAGAGTGCAGCTGCAAAGTATCACACTATAACGCTTTTTGATGACACCAAATTGATCTGCTAATATTTAAAATTGGTATATTTCTTGTACTTCTTTGAATTTCACTTTTGGTCTTCTTTAGTCTCTTTATTTAATAAAAGACTTCAATAATCACTTAAAATTTAGAATAGTTGACAGTTCTACAAATATTATAATCAATGGTAAAGTTCACTCTGTAACAGATTTGCTGACACCAAATGTTACAGGGTGATGGTATTTTTAGCGGCATGTCAAAATGATACAAAGTTGCCGATGCACGAACGTTGTGTTTATTATTAAGTTTTGGGTTATCATCATCATTTAGAATTAAAAAGGACCAAATTTATCATTGAAAGAATGAAAACTGTGCACCATTGGACAAGCTGTAAAAATGTCACGCAATTTTACCTAAAATGTCATAATTCTGGCTAATTTCGATCAAAATTATACAAATGCATTGTGGTGATTTAATTTTTTTTTATTTCAGTGGGTACATAGTGATATGGGCAATAAAGTAAAAACACAAATATTAGCAAGCTGGTTATTTAACATGGAAATGCCCATGAAAGGAAAGAACATGTGAATTATACCACTGGCCTCCACATTTATGTAAACACCCATGTGCAAAATGTTTTAAACATGCACGCAAGTTGCTTGAAAGTTGACCCAAAATGCCGATGAACGTGACAATCTGTAGGCAGTGATTTCATTTGTGAAGGGTCTAGTGAGTTAATATTTGCTGTGTGAAGTTGCCATTCAATTATATTTATACTATTAACCTCAATGTACATTTTACAAGGTTATGTTAAATACGTCTAAGCACTGTCGATATCAGAATTTTCAGTAATCGATATATCGAAATCCATATTCAAGAATTATAGATGACACTTTGATTTTTTTTTTAAGCAATCTTAAGTCCCTATTTTCCATGGCTTTCTCTGGAGCATATTGCTCAAACCTTTTAAAAACAAATCCCAGCACCGATAGTTTGTCCAGAACGGGCGGTTTCGTTTGAGGTTTTACATTGCGGGAGACGCGAATTCCAGGGAACGCAGAGCACAAAGCGACACCGCTTAGCATTTCGTGATCTGTTTTATTTTGAGTCACAAGCACCAAGCTGCCGCCAAATTTTATTTCATCAAACAGAAAACGTTAAACACAATTAAAAGCACAAATGGGAGATTTATTTTGGCGATAATCTGAAGCATTTCGATATTTTCGATATTCCTCAATATGGAAAATATCAATGTGATTAAAAAATCGAATAATCACCGAATAATCATCGATAATATTGAATAATCAAGTAATATCGATAGTGCTTAAATACGTCCAGTGTAAATGTAAGTGACTTAAATTATAAAAAATGTAAGTGACTTCAATTATAAAAAAAAAGACGTTTGAAGCCCCCAAAAAAACCTTATGAAAGATCATGTTTTTTGCACATTACAGTGGATGAGTACATCCTGTTAGCCAAGGAGCGTTATGGCTACAACACGGAGCAGGCCCTGGGGATGCTGTTTTGGCACAAACACAACGTGGACAAGTCCCTGGCCGACTTGCCTAACTTTACCCCCTTCCCTGATGAGTGGTCCGTGGAGGACAGGTGCTGTTTGAGCAGGCCTTCAGTTTCCACGGAAAAGCTTCCACAGGATCAGACAAATGGTAAATAATACCCCCCCCCATTGCCCATTGTTGAGTGTTGATTGTACTAAGAGATACAGTTTAGACTTTTCTGTTAATAAAGGTGGACACTTTTTGCATCTGTGAATGATATGAGTATTTTAGCATTTTGATGTTTCCCGGTTTATTGCATTTTTCCGTATTAAACTTTGTATAAGTAATCCCTTTTCAGTCCTTCTGTTTTTTGAGCGTGCGATCACACCCCCCACGCCATCACACGCCTAAAAGCTTCCTGAGAAGTGCGAATAATCGCACGCCTGAATCCCTCAGTACCGCACACCTCGGCATACATTTACGGCATAATTACACTTCATAATTGTGAAAAATGTCGGTGAAGAGAAAACGGCTTTATTGTAAACCAAGATGAATATTATAAAAAAAAATACCAGATTGTTCAGTCCCAGCTTGGACCACAGAATCACACACCTAGAAAAATCACACGCCTAGAAAAATCACATGCCTAGAAAAATCACACGCCTAGAAACATCACATGCCTAGAAAAATCACACGCCTAGAAAAATCACACGCCTAGAAAAATCCAGGTGTGCGTTTTTCCACACACCTGTGATTTTCAAATCAGAAGGACTGCCTTTTGAAAGCAACCAAACTCCTTCCAAATGAATGATGAAAAACTGTATCAAAATGAGCTTACAGATAAACAGAAAGTAATTGTCTTTTTACCTTGGTCATTTCTTGTGTGTTTTCTCAGCTGCCGGATAAGTCTATCAGCTGCCTTGTGAAATATTACTACCAGTGGAAGAAGACGAGGACTAGTACAAGTCTAATGGATAGCAAGCAAGGAAGCTTGCTGGAGGACACAAAGAGAATGAGAGTGAGATTCCGCATAAACCCGTGGAGTAAAGACGGATAGGAGTTTTGCAGTATGAGACCTAATCTGTACAACTTTTTAAAGCATTTCCAAAAGTTGGTTGCACATTGTCTGTCAAAATGGAGTTTGAAACAAGGCACATGATCTTGTCTTTGTGTAATAAGCCTACTTAACAGAAGAGAAATCAATAATGAAAGGTTTGCGGAACCACCATGTGCGAATAATTTCTCAACTAAGAGAATGTTCTGAAAAGAACCAGAGGTATAAAACTCCAGTGAGTTTATACCTCTGGTTCTTTTCAGAGCCATTCTCTTAGTTGAGAAATTATTCGCACATGGTGTTTCCGCAAACCTTTCATTATTTTAGTATCTCCACCATGCAAAGCCTCAAATCTTTCTTAAAAGAGAAATCACACAAGTACAAAGATGAATTTCAAGGGACCCATATGTAATTATTTCGCTGTTTAGATAATATATGGGTTATGATTTTTCTGTGTTTTTTAAGTTTTCTAGAAACACACCTCTCCCCCCCCAAAAAAAAAATTCTATATATAAGTTTGAATCATCAAACAAGGGAACATTATCAACACAATAAACTTCATATATAGGGTACTGTCTCACCCACATTTTAACTTTAAAATTTGACACAAAAATGAACCCATTTGCGGGGGAGGAGAGAATTTATCCTTGATCACGAGAGCTTTGTGTTATTCTGTCACCAGTGAGGCCTCAGAGATGGAAGAGAAACCCGAAGAGAAACGGGACGAGACATTCGATCCCGAAAAAGAAACCCAAGGTAAATGTTTTGCCCAGGATCTTCTAGATATGTGATCAAGAGTTTGAAATGGACCACTCCCACCTGTCAGTCAAACAGTGTGATGTGTCCAATCAGATCACGACTTATGGTCAGGTGACCCGGTAGTTCAGTCCAACTCGGTCACAAGCACTGTGAAGACTGTACACAAACCCAAAGGTGGGCAGTCCATCGGGAGTAGTCAATGCCAGCTTTACCAATATGATGTGCGGAATTGAAGAGAGAAAAGAATGCTGACAGAATCATAGTCCTTGGAAATGGAAGAAATGAGTTGTGTGGGCGTTCATAAATTACATGTAAGATGCTGAAATGAGGACTAAAAGGTAGAGTAGACAATTTGGGAAATTGTTTTTGTTAGAACTTAGAAAAGTGCTCAAAATCTAAAGACGGATGCTTAATAACTAACCTGATGAACTTATAGCTCTGTGAATGCTATATATCTTGAGAAATAAAACAAACATATCCACAATATTCTGGATCTCGATTTCAACTCCAAACTTGGTAAGTCATATTTTGATTGCACCCTCTCATGACACAATCTTGAAATCAGCAATCGGGATGTGATTCTCATTCAGTCGGTTGTTACCCACTCACAGATTCGCCCATTGCAAACCACCTACAAATTAGAACACACAGGGGTGAATCATGACATTTCCAAAAATGTGTCACTTGACACATCTTTGGAAAGACCTTCTTTTTTGTTGTTTCCTTCAAAGGAATTATTTCACAGGGAGTTAAGTGTCATTACTCTCTTTAACCAAGTAAGCTTTTCAACAGTAATTTAGTCGGTTACTTTTTGAATAGCTGCAAATGATCTACTCAACATTTTAAACCAGTTTGGTTTGTGCACATTCCTCATGTTCATTTATGTCATGTACATGCACAAACCAATTTAATAGTCCCACTTTAATACTGGAGCTCTTGTGGATTAGTCACACAGACAGTACTATTAACTTGGGTTAGGGTTAGGGTTAAGTCACAAACCCACAAACATCAAAAATCATATAGGTTGAATTCAGACGTTATAGTAAAGAATTTTTGTTTTTTTCATCTGTTCGATTAAAGACTCCACAGGTAGAAGGAGTCGTCAAAAGCATCTGTTCCAACTGTAATAGCACTGTCAGCCAGCTGCACACCACGCCAAAGGGTTTACTCTGCAATGCTTGCTACAGCTTCTGGAGGTAGGCACAGGGTTGGATTTTTACCCTTTTTAGACTGACATTCCAGAGTCTCGCTGAATCAAATAGTATTATTTTTGGTTTCAGACAGTTGAACTTAATTCAATCATTTTTCCACTGAGGTGTTGATATTTCACTGTAGTCCCTTCTGACACTGTAGTCACTGTAGACACTTTACAAGGGGTGTACATTTACAGGTAGTATGGGAACCAGGTCCCAATTGAAAAAAAACACGGGTACTTGGTACCCGTTTAAGAAAGCCAACCCCAAAAATCAAATCTCACAAGTTGCTGTTCAGATTGTTCATAAAGGTGCGCACCAGAATATGTTGCCACATTGGTTTGTCAATACAGCAAGATACAAGTGTGTACAGTGAGCTTTTGTAGCCTAACGTTGTAAACTGCAACTTTCATTTGCAACTTTGTTTTGTTTTCCCATGTAGCCTGGTTTCATGTATAAAAATCCCCACAAATGACATCCAAAACCTTTCTTTTTCATTGTCTGAGGAGTTACTAAGTAATTCGTAAGGTTGGTTACGGGTACCAGATT
>NW_022144837.1:0-14316 GCF_000002235.5 Strongylocentrotus purpuratus | reverse complement strand
GCAAATAAGATTATTGGCCTTTTGAAAGAAACTTGAGATGCTGTGACGAAATGACCAAAGCCACTGCTACAAGACATTTGTTCGACCCAGATTAGAGCACTTCAGCAACATTATTATGGGACCCACACTAACAGTCCCACAAGTATTTAATTTGTATTAAAAGTGTCAGCGGTGCTGCCAGTTTTTCATTATTCTTATTTCCCCCCCCCCCTTTTCTTTTGTATTATAGATGGGATAAGACTTAGTTTGAGTTTAGTGTAATCGTCGGTTGTCCGGTCCTTTGTCTATTTGTACAGCTGTCCTTTAAATTCATACATTTGCATTTTTTTTTTAGCCGTGATTTGTAACATGTCGGGGTTTTTCTTCATGCGTACTGGAGCGCAAAGCGCGGGAATCTGTACAGGACAGAAGCTTGTAGAGACTCAAACCGACGTGACGCATTAAGCGATAGCTGCAAAATCTTGCCCCATATAGGAAGGCAAAAGCTTGAATTCGTATGAATACAAGTTTTATGTTCATGTTCAGCATTTGCTGGGTGGATTTGTATTCATACAAACCTAAGACAGTTTAACCCATTCCTATTGGTCGAGAGCCCATCACGTGGCCGGTCTTAAATGGACGATAAAGACATGGCTGGCTGGTCCTTAAACACTTTTCCAGTGTCACACGAAATTTGGACTCCTAAAAACCAGGGCCTCAAGTTACCGTTTTAATTGTTTGCAGTTCACAATCCTCACGTAGGCATGCGCACCTACTACCGGTGAGTTAGTATTTTATAGTCCTAAATTCACAACGCAATGCCAAAGGTGCATTCTGTGCGACATTGCGCAGTACACGCGACGCTTGCGCCAATCTCCACAAAAGGAGTTTGTCTACATCTTATTGCGAGCTGGACACTCCATTATTTAGTTAGAGGGGTGTTTTAAAAACATGAAGTGAACTTGTTTTTTTTTTTCGAAACGTTTTGATATCGTGTGACCAAAAAGGTATTTATGAATTGGAATATTATGTGCTTGGTCGGTATTAATCACATTGTTTAAGACCGCTTGGAGTCTGGGGCTATAATTGCGGTTTTAGAGAGAGTGATTAATAAAACCTCCAAGGCACACATTAAATATATAAAATATGAAGCAATAGTAATTGATTAATACCTGTGGTTGTTGCACAGCCGAATGGTTCGTAACAATAGGGTATCAATTGTTAGTACACACACACACACACACAACCCTACTTGTTTCACATGACTAGTGTGGACTTTCCATTGCTTTCGTGTAGTTAAGAAAACCAGTGAAAAAAACTCATTTTTCTCAAACTATGAAAACTCTTTCAACCCAATTTTTTTTCTATGATTCCCTTTTGTTCTCTTTCATTCTGCTACAGATAAACCTAACCCAAAAATGCCTCTAAACCTGTTTTCCAGAAATGGGGAAACACTGTGTGGACGTGGGCAAGTCCACACAACGTCGGTGCTACCTACATTATGTGGACGTCTTTTGTTCGGAAGTCCACACTGCGTATGTAAGACAAGCTCACCCACACATGCAGGAACACGCTTACATAGGCATAGAAGTGGGGTACTTCCTTTGTTCTCGTGTACTAAATGTTGCAACGTCGCACACTTATGTCAAAATGCTCTTATTTTAACCATAGTTAATTTCCTGGGCTGAAATTCGGACTTAATATCCCTTTTCTAAAACTCTTCCATTTGCGACGGATCAGCCCACCTTGGAAATTCCTAGTTTTTGAGAAAAATCCATATATCTATTTCGTGAAAAACTTGTGGGTACCAAAACGGTACCCCCCCCCAAGTCGTTGGGCATTCCTTGTGGGGTACCTCCCATTGTTCCGGTACCCCACAAGGCAGTGTTTGTACACGCACAACCCCACGTTGCATACCTAGTGTGGACATCATTTTGTTTTCGTGTAGTTAAGGAAAACATGTGAAAAAAAATATTTTACTCACACTGGAAAAGCTCTTTACACTCACTCGGTAAAGCGAAAACGTGGCGCTAATAAGTCATATAGCTATTCAGGGGGGGGGGGGGCAAATGTGCCTGCCCAGCCTCGAAAAATGATAAATCGAGAATATGTTGAAAAAGAACACGGATTTGAGGGAGAAAAAGTGCTTTGGCCCCCTCTGGAAAAAATCCTTGCGACGCACATGGTTGACAACCAGTCGTCCACGCGACAGCCACCGTATAGGAGGCATTTGCCATCATGTTGTCTAGTAAATGCTGAACAATATAAACTTTTGTTAATACGGATTCAAGTATTTCCTTTTCCTTAATAATGTTTTTACTCCAAAGTAAATGTTCCTTCCTAGCATTGTCCACATCCACATCTGTCTCTACATCTTCATCTTCATCTTCTAGCCCCTATATTCCGTAACTCTGTGTGAGTTGAACTTTTTGCTGCTGAAGAGACGAAACAGAACATCTGTTTCCCACATTCCTGCAGTCGTCGTCGTCATCCTGGCTAAACTTTCTTCATTTCGTCCATCCCTTCATTGTACGTCAGGTATAAAGTGACTGATACCCCTACAAGTTTTCGTCGTTTGCCTGTCCGGTGTCCTGTCTTCTAGCATCCGTCTCAGCTTCACTTTTCCTGCGCCTGGTCCAGCCAACATTTTTAAACTGTTCCAGCATCTTCATATTTACCTTGGTGACTTCTCTACAATTTTCCTGCTTCTCGCCGCCATCTTCAATCTGCGTCCATCCGCCACCTTCTTCAAAGTTTTCCAGCTTCTGTAGCCAACTTCGCCCCGCTATTCCTGCGTCCTGTGAACTGTTATATTTCATTTCTGTATTTAATCAGTCCCTCTCCCTAAGTCTTCACTCTCTCCTTTCGTCTCTTGTCTTCTCACACTCTGTTCTGAACTTCCACCAGAACCAACTCTCTGTCAAGTGATTTTAGTCTGTGCTTCAAATAAAAACACAAAGACCCGATAATCCTTGTCAGAAGTTTTTATTTTTTCAAGTGTTTCAAGATTTTTCTGTTCAACTCCTTCTATCCGCTCGGGCTATACGCGCTACGTGGAAACATCATTTTATATTCATGTATGTCTCTCTTCTGTTAAAAGTAACCAAGACTCTAGGCCTTGTATAGTCAAATAACACTATGATACAAATCTATGTGTTTACACTATCAAGAACGATGAGAGCTCAAATCCTGATGATACTTTCCATACTTCGTGTATGTTCTCTATATCAACTGCTGAACTTGCCTTTGTACCTATACAGCTGATCCCAAACAGAGAATGGTTACACCCAACCTCGTCCCCACTGCTTACTTTATTTCCAATGTATTTCCTCGTTTCCAATAGTAAGCCCTGCTTTCTTCCTGCATCCTTCGATACCGCAAATGGCTGGTATGATTTTATATCCTGTACTTGCTTTTTTTTCCACGTGCATTACGTGTTTTCATTGTACATGTAATTATAACGTTCGCGTCTTCTCAAAACACTCCTTTCCTTTCCAATTTGCTCATATTAATATAAATGTAATACATTGTATTGGCGGGATAAGATTGTAACATTCTAACCTCGAAAACAGTTGTGTTTTCGTAACTCACGGTGCGAACGAATTGATGTTGTTTTAGCCCCCGACACCGCATACAAAAGAAACGTTAATGTAACGCACATGCAAGCACCAGACCATTCCTCGTTAATTTTGCACACGTGTTCAACAATTTGCAATTGAAAGAACACAGTTTTTTGGCGGAATGGTCCTGGTTGGAGGTATTAGGATAGGTTTCTCAAGCCTCTACTTATGGCCTTGTGCCATGTGACGTCACGTCTACGAGCAACCCAAACATTTAAGCGTCTTTTGCATGATATTTGGCCCACATTAACAGATTTGTCAACACTTTTAAACCATTCATATTAAAACATGAATTCATGTTGGCCTGTGCATGCAGTGCAGATGATATTCGTTTGCTGAATGTTTTGCATCACGTGACACAACATCAAATTTGGTCAATTAATTAGATTTTGCCCTTCACCGACGCATAAACACTGTATATTCAGTGTGTTTCCTCCCGAGTGAAAGTTGGACAAAATCGCTCGGGTGGGACTCGACCACATGACCTCCTGCTTTTCTAGTGCAGACGTCTCACCACTCGACCACCGAGCTAACGGTTCTGATCATACCTCCAAGATCGATCTCAGTCTGTCAACATATCACTACAAAATATGCCTATGCTGATAATGTGTATAGCATTATTTTCATATCCAATTTGGTAAACAAAACATGGTCCATATGCCTATGCTGATATTGTGTATAGCATTTTTTTTCCTTCATGTTTTAGATATATTACTCTACAGCCAAAATCGATCATTTCAAGGTTAATTTCATCTCTGTATACTCATGTGCAGGGTATGATCCGACAGCGATGATCAGTCTTGCCGTGTCTGTATCGTTGTTGGTGGTGTTAGCTTTTGTAGTTGTTACTTGTGCTGCAATGTGGTTGAAGAGGGAGCGAAACACAGAGAAAATAACTGGAGTTGACATCGAATTGGTAAGTCTTCTTGTTTGACTTCAATGTAGGTGTGGTAAATAACAGCGCAAGGAAGGTTCGGCTAGACGTCCAGTTATATTGTTTTGGAGCAAAAGGTCTGCTATAATAAGCCGTGGTTTTTGCGACTGATTTTTTTTTCGGCAACAAGAACACGTTGCTGGCTGGTTTAGTGCAATTCCTGCGGGTGTTTTATCAGTGGTTTCAAACCACCCACGTGACGCGTACCAAGAACACAATTTCAATCCATTACTTGCTGTTGCGGGTTATTGAATCAGAAACAGGAAGCAAGTTTTCCTCTCAGGGTCTAATACTGTCTCGAGTAAGAACGTAAATCCTGGTAACGTGAATATGACCACGTGTGGCGATCTTTCTTCTTTTCAGACGGTTATTGATGGTGACACGACACTCCCACGTTGGGCTGAGGGTATAAGCTTTTGTGGACTGATATGACTTTGCATCATTTCGTACTTGGAAAGGGGCCACTTTCTGAAGTCATAGCTGGAACTGTAAAAAGAGGCGGAAAGGATATCTCCTCGGCAATCAAGCAGTTGAAAGGTAGAATAGAGTGAATAACAGGACGTAGCGCGTGTTTACAATTTTGATATATGCCATATTTCCAATTTGATTTGCCGTATCGGTGGTATTTATTGATTTTGTCTGGTAAAGTATATAACCCACTATATTAAATTAGATTAGTCTTCTTTCTGGAAACTGTTTGAAAATGATAATAATATCACTCTGATATCAATATTGTTTATTGGTTTGTTCTTTTTGCCACTAGGAAGACAATCCCAGGTTATAAAGATAACTTCTGGGCCGAGTTTCAAACCTTGACCACAATCGTATACCATAAAATATCGTTGAACTTCTTGGAGCATGCTTGCATCAGGGTAAGACAATAAAGATTATGCATCATATTTTCTTGCACAAATCAATTGAAAACGTTCATTTGGAGGTCTGTGGATCGGGGTAACACATTTTCACATTTCATCATGATAGGATCAACAACAACACAGGAACGATAAGGGGTTTGCTTGTATTAGGTCAAAAGAGGGAACATATAGTTAGAATTATCGTACTACTGTGAAAATTGCGTTGAGAATCAAACACTTTTTTTAACACTGTCTTGCTGGTTGTAAATTTGTGTAAATACGGTTTATGGATACTGTTTGGCAACTGAATATTAATGTTAACCCGAAAAAGGGCCTGGCGGATTCCACACCCTTCAACGTTTTCCGCGATAGCCTTGAAAAACAAAATTTCGCAACCCGAGCTGCTCTTGCACATCTTTTGATACCAAAACATAAAATTCGGACCACGGGTTGCCGAGCAGCGAAACATTTTCCTGCGCTTCGCACCGTAAAAACTTATTTTGCCCATATAATGTACACAAAGCAGAATTAACATTTGTGCATATGAATCATCAACTAGTCATAATTCCAAAATAATTTTATCCAAAGTCATGAAGTTTCTTGGGTGTGTTTATACAGTATTGTTCTATGCTTGTACAGAGCTTCATAATTTCCGTCACTCGATGACCGAGATCTTGGGGGTGGGGTGGAATCCGCCCCCTACCCTGAAGGATGGTCAAAATAACCCGGCTTTTTAGGGTTAATGATTGAACACGTACTGGTTCTGTTTAGCTTCTAATTTAGCTTCTAAACATAGTCACAAAGCAATAGCAAGATGGTGTTTAATTGCTAAACAATAAGTGAGTGGAGATCCGGTGGGAGGGAGTGCTAATCGTTCACATCACCCTCTGCCTCACTAATATCTGTCATTTACGTATTATTAAGGGGAAAAATAAAACATGTCCTTCTTAAATAATATCGGTTTACTCTCTAAGGCACTCGACCCTCAATTATTTTGAGTATCCAATCTCAGCAACTCCTTGCCTGAGAGAAAAAAACATGCTATAGACATCAACGCCCAGGCACCCCCTTAGAAAAAAAAATCCACCATAACATTGGGCAAACGGTCATTGAATAACATAGACTTGTGTCAGTTTGAGTGTCAAAGTGATGACATCCCAATTTTATCCTCAAACAGGAGTCCTGTATTTGGCTTTGGAGTATCTTCCTAATGGCAATCTTTGCGACTTCCTGTGGAAGGCTCGTATGCAACCGGAATGAATGGGGTTGCCCTGTCATCAGTTCATTTGATGAGGTTTGCTCTCGATATCGCGGAAGGATGAAACACCTTGCCGACTTAAAGGTCCTTTTCATTTTAATTTATGGCAGTCACAACAAGTAACTAGCTTTGTGCAAGCCCAATTTTCCAAGTCAATACTAGAAATGACTGGTATCTAAGGTTGTGAAAAAAATGGGCAGTATTGTCGGCGATTATGTAGTGACCCTATGGTGCGTTTAGGTACACTACTAACAATCCGAATTACAATCACACATATTATATCAAACTCACTGCATACGTAGAGCAGGTTTTAAACAACTTGTAAACACAATATAAAACACGACACTATTAAATCTTGCAATATTTCTTAGAGTCAGTATTAAGAAGGGCCTTGTCTGTTTAATATGCAGATCATTCACCGTGCTTTGAAAGCCAGAAACATTCTGCTTGGCGAAGGTTTTTCATTGCCAAAGTGTCCAATGTCGGGCTGTCCAGAAATAGGAGTTCCTATACTGCCACAACATCCCAAGTAAGCTATACTTTATCTTTTGTGTCTTTGCGATTTCTTCATTTACCTAGCTATTAAAGGGACTATCAAAAAAAAAACAAGCTTTGAAGAAGAAAACGAGATTATTTTGAAGTGCGCGCAAATTGTTATTATCTAATAATATGCCAAACGTCTAAAAAGCGCCGTTTCTTCAATGCCCAATTCAGGCATTCAGGGTAGTTAGGGGGTTTTCTATACCAATATAATTTCCAATTTTGGGACATGTCAAACGAGACCTTATGCGTTGCTTATGCGTTATGCTTATGCGTTGAGGTGGAGTTTGAGGGCAATGGTTTTTGTATTGTCTGGATAGGCATGAGTAAACTTTTTGTGAGTTCATTGTAAAAAAAAATCAAATCAACAATTTAACAAAGAACACCCTATAAGATACCTGCATCGCATAAGGTCTATAGTTTATAGTTTAACCAACTTTTTCATTTTTGTAATGGGAATGTATAACGGTTTTACAGTAAAGACGGATTATCTGTTTGGTATTCACAACTATGATTGTTTTTTACAGCGACGTCTTCCAACCCGCTGGCTTGCACTTGAATCTCTGACCAAACAAGAATACACAACTAAGAGTGATGTGTAAGTATTGCTTTGCTGATTTCATTATATACATCAGTGCTTGACTAAAAGCTCATTTTGTGTTCAGCTACGCCCATAAAACACTTCTCATTCAGATTAATTGCAGAAAGCAGTCATTCTGGGTCAATTTACAACAAGCTATGCAATGCGAGATCGTTAAATGTGACAAATTTTCCACTCTGCGAGCTTTGCATGGCGATCCTACTCCTAGCCCATTACTCATAACTCAGTTTTGTATAATGCTTAGCATATTATTATTGTTCTGCAATTCTTCCTCTGTTTTGTGTAATGTCATGCCTGATAGAAGCTATGGTTTCTAGGTTTTGCCACCTTACTGGCCTTTATATCTCAACTAATGCTTGTTTCTTTATTTTGTTATTAAGAGAAAACAAATGTGTATGTGAATGAAAAACAGTGACGTATCAAAATAACTTTTCTTGTGTTATTTTGAATGCATGACATCAGGTGGTCCTTTGGGATTCTCTTGTGGGAAATCGTCACTCTTGGTAAGTTTGAAGAAGTTTTTGGTTAATCTTTCACACTAGTCTGACGGTTGGACTAATCCATTGTTTGGATCATGCTCCAGACACGATATAACTACTAGTGCAGGGTATGGCAGACACAATAGGAGGACGCTGTTTGATTTGGGTAAAGTCTGTCATGAGTCTTTTGCATTTACCCAAACCAAATAGCGCACTCCTACTATTTCACTAGACACTGCCCATTGGTTATTGTTGTGTAAGAACAGAAAAAAAGGATCGTGAAATTTAGGCGTTCCAGTACAACCCTTATGGGTATGAAAAATCAATATACATGTCATTATTTACACGTACAAGTTATTTTCAGGTTTGATGACGTCAGCAGTCAAAAACAGAAATTGAATACTAATTTAGATTAGAGAGGATACAAGTTCATCATGAAGGAAAAGAACTTATAAAAATATGTAAATTATAAGTGTAAGCATTAATAATATATAATTTCCTGTTTGATGACGTCACAGCATTCGGAAGTCCAAGGTGAACATTGAACGCGGATATGATTATTTGGGTAACGAACATTAGCAGTTTAACACTGATGAAATGTTTGATTTGAATTTTAAAAAAATGATCATTTGAAATTCTCCTACAATAATTTCCGGTCTGATGACGTCATGATTCTGAAACCATAAAGAGTCATAATGGCGTCGTCATGCTCATTCGTGTTTTAGCATTCCTCAATTTGTTTGTAGTTAAATTGTTTGGTTTTTGAGTTACAATCATTTTTCTTTGCATTTCATTCATTCCTTTTTTTTCCAAATAATTGGTGTCTACGCAATACATGTATAATTCTACGAAAAGAAAAGTAATGTGGATGGGGGGTCCCCAAAAAGCAAATGCTTGTCGAGTAAGGATCCCCATTAATATTAATTAACAATTACATGAACAAAATGTATTAACACTGAATACACATACAATAAGACAATAAACTAAACCAGAAAGGACAGTAAGCCTTGTAACCCTGTGAGAATATGTAAATGAAAGACTAAACAGAGTGAATATAGCCACTGGGTAGTTAAATTGGCCTGATTTTTTGTTTAAATAATGGCAGATTCCATAAAAAAAAACATTTATAGAAACATCTAGGGAGTTCCACAGATTGGGACCCTCGTGCTTGACTGTACTTTGGGCAAGAGTGGTACGAGCAAAGGATTGATGATATTTTTTAAACTGTCTGGTAAAATGCTGATGCACTTCTTTATTTTTTTTTGTAAACATAGAAGAGATGGATTTAGGTAATTTGTTATGATTTTGTTGGTACATGAAGGTCCCAAACTGGAGAGTTTTTATAAGTTAAAAAAGAGGATTGCTATGTTTGAGGTACGAAGCAGATTTAATTATTCGCATTTTTTTTCTGTAGTTAAGTATTCCGTTTGATTTGACCAACACCACAATTGCCCAATGCTAAGATCACATATATGTTAAGTACTGTAAAATTAAATTATTGTAAATTAAAATAATATGTCTTGAGGGAAAAAAGCCTTCAGTTTACATATGACTCCTTTGTTTCTGGAAATAATGGCGCAGATATTATTAACTCGTTTATACCTTGAAAAACTCTCATCGACATGAATACCTAAACATTTCACACAATCAGGTTTTATGCCTTGTATATCGTCGACAAAGATTTCAGGTAGGTTATAATATTGTTTTTTTACTAAACAGCATTAGTTTTTTTATAATATTAAAGGACAACCTGTTTGCTTTAACCCAATTAGACATTTTCGTAAGTTCAATATTAACATTTTCAAAACGTATTAATATCTGGGTGGCTATAGAATAGGTTGCTGTCAAGTGTCATCAGCAAATTAGATGAAGGAAAATAAGTCAGAAGATTGATCAAAATCATTTATTGATCGAAAGGAAAAGTGGTCCCAAAATGGATCCTTGCGGAACTCTGTGCAAAATTATACTAGATGAGGACTGAGTTCCACTAATAGATACCTTCTGGCCCTATACCTGTAGAAATAGACATGTTTTAAGGGTTTGACGATTGCCCGGATCACTTCCTTAATTAGCGAGCTATTAATTAAATCAAAGCCTGCACTCCTTGTATTAGGCAAAGTACATACAATGTCAATAATGTCTTGCTGTGTGACTGGATATAAGAAATAGAACTAGCGTTGGGGTTTAATAAGTAGTCCAGTACAATTAAGATCATTGGAGGGCATTTGATTACAAAGCTTTTACCAATGTTTGTAAAGTATTGGTTGCATTGATAAGCAATAAAATGTGGGTTATTAGCGTAATGCCTTCAATATCAATGGCAGTAATTTGGGTTGAGAATTATTATGAAGTACATTATCAATTATTTCCCATGTGTTTTTAATATTACCTTTTCTTTCTCGAACTGATATAGCAATTACGTTTAGATGTTAGATAAGATGTTTTTTATACCGTACTACTTATAGCGATTTGAATCTGTAGGATTTGAGATAAACCTATGACATAGCTTGTTCTTGCGATTAATGGAATTACATAAGCTATTAGTAACCCAAGGGGATTTCAGAGTTAATTTACGCGACGTAGACTTACTGTGCCTAAGAGGAATATACCTTTCAACGTTAGTATTAAAATATCCATGAATTTGATGAAGGCTGTAGTTACATCCTGGGTATCGAATATTAAGTGCTTGTTAGCAAGATTTTCTTGAGAATAATCACGTGTGAGAGTGGGGTGGGGATTGGAACGATTCTTAGTAAAAGGGAAGAAGATCTGATATGTCCGTCATCAGCAAACCGGAATCTGGTGTGGGTAATATTTTAGAAATATATTATCAGCCAAAGTTGCAGATGTGAATAGATACCCTAGTATAGTTGGTTAACTAATAAACGGTATGCATGAGGAAGAATAAATTAAGTCTCAAAATTCCTGTGACTGACTATTATTATCAGAATTGATTAAATTTAAATTTAAATCATCTGAAATTGAACAGGGCTCGTTTTCATTAGTTATTAGCTGGAGCAGATTTTTGGAGCAAGTGATTAAACTATTGGAATTAGCATCAGGGCTTTATATACAATTCCTGGCGAGGCTGACCAGTCCTGGAAGGGTTGCGATGGGGGACATCCGCACTTCATTGCACTTCCGGTTGATGTTGAGCCGCTAAACTCTATTGATCATTCTGTTCAAGAGTGTTACAAATCAAAGAAGTTTGTCATTAAGCTCTGGCAGGAGCTTTTACATGTCAATTGGTGGTCAGTCTGTCTGTCCCGAAAATTGACCAAAAGTATGGTGTTCCATAATGTGCTATCGGGGTCGCATTTTCAGCGTCGCATTTATTGTTATTACTACTGTTATTATTATTATTTATTCGGCCAACAAATGAACAAAAGTACAATGACAAAGCAAATATATATCATATAGTAAATTGGAAATTGAAAAGTAGAACCAGACAAGACTGAACGATGCGAGTAGGAATGGGTTGGGGGAGGGGGGGGGGAAGGGAGGGTGGACGGTTTGACAGGGGAGAGGAGATACAGGGACAGAAAACAACAATAAAACATTCTAAACCGGCCAGGGTAAACAAAGTGTACTTAAACACTGTAGCCCTAAGGTCTGCCTACCCATGCTCAATTATCTACACAAAATTAAATAGTATACAATAAAAATATGAATATATAAATAAAAAGTAATGAACAAACACAAAAACAAAACAAAAACACGCACAAAAAAACAAACAAAACAAAACAAAAACACACATTTAGTTAGAACAAAATGGCAAGCAAATGTAAATATAATCGTATTAATGAACAACACAGACCAAAATGTCAAGGTGCAACGAAATTGAAAACATAAACCCACTTGTAAGCTCTTGCAGGATTATTTTGATCGATTTCATGCAAGACTTTCATGCAAGACTTATTTCAACGTCAACCTCGCTTGAGTCTAATACGGCCAGAGATTATTGTGCACTCGCGCTTGTTTTAAAGAAAATCGCTAATAATTTGATACCAGATGACGTCATCATGACGTCAGAGTAATAATTATGCACACTTCAAATCAGATTTTATATTTTTTTTTAAATTTCAGGGTAATGATTATTCGACGCAACTTATTCAAGTCATCGGCGTCCTGCTCGTTATAAAAAAAAAAAGAAGAAGATTACTGATTTACGAATTTACCCATCAAAAAGCATTCTTATTCTACCATTTAAAGAAAAGTCGCGGAAGGGGGGGGGGGCGGGATTAATATGTAACATTTCAAAATAGTGATTGGGTTGATCCCGATCACGCAATAATCTAGGTCAAGATCTGGAAACCGCTTCCTCAATCCATGAAGGAAATAAATATACACTTATACGATTAAAATCCATTTTCCCCATCGTTTAGGAGGTAAACCCTATCCAGCCATCAGTGCCAAGTCACTGGCGCGCAAACTCCAGGAGGACTATCGCATGGAAAAGCCCAGTAACTGTAATGATGAACTGTAAGATTAACTCGTATAATAAATTTTCATCTTTGAATTGCTTTTGAGACTATTGTTGGCAGCTTTAATGAACTTGAAGCCGAGTTATAAATAAGTAAAGAAAGATAGCACTTAATATTGTAATTCCAGACTGGCGTTGCAATGTTCCGCCGAATAATCAAAATGACTACATTAGAACAGACATATAGACTCTGGTTTCAGACAGACAAACACTATGAATCAATTTTAACATTGACCAGAAAGGCGTATCAAATCCAGACACTTCATTTAGTCATTTCGAACGGATGCAAAGGCTGATCTTTTCTATCATTTCTTTCTCTCAAAATATAATCTGCATCCCGTTTTTTTTCTCCAAACGTCGAACATAGTTCAACTTCGTTTGAAATTGTTTAGTTTGGCACAAACACATGACTGACCACAGCGAAGTAGAATTCAAATCTAATCGAGTCCTGCTCATTATTCAAACAAAAAAGAAGACATACGTCGTTAACAGATTATCGATTCACCAATTTACCCATCAAAAAGGCATTCTTATTCTACTTACCCATAAAAGAGCATTCTTATTCTATTTAGTTGTAGGCATATCACTGGTTTGTTTTAAAGAGTATAGGTGTCTTTGCCGGCACTCATTTTTTAAAGGATTTTTTAAAGCGTTATTATATGCCAAAACCAACACTCTTTGCTCACAATGCAGTTATGCGCTGATGAAGGAGTGCTGTACGGAAACCCAGAGGGTAGACCTCCCTTTGCGACTCTAGTAAATAAGCTGAAAGTGCTGGCCGAGAAAAAGAGACAGGTGAGTACTTTTAGCTAACTCTAGAAACAGTCATGAGCAAGTTTGATGATTTAAACCGTGAACGATGTGGGTAGTACCCTATACACTCTCTACACTATTGTTACCCTTGTAAATCCCTTAGGTGTCTCAAAAGAATTACTGAGATTCTGGAAACACAAAGACTGGTCCCCTCCGTTGCAAATCTTGCTTCAAATATGTCTTTCGTTGGCAGCTATAGGACCAGCCTATAGTGGGTAACATTTGAGCTGCGCTTGGGAAGCAGATGCAATTACCGGACTTTGACTGGATGATTGTCCACACTTTGAATACTCGCGAGCAGGTGTAAACTATACATTTATAAAACGACCACCAAAATGGTTATAACTACATGTATTTGCCATTACACACTTGTTAAATTCTGAAACCCCCGTACATTCACAATATGGAATTTAGATTTTAGTGAAAATTCGAAATATTCGGTTGAATGAATTTCGCTAAATCCGTCTTGTGCCTGTTTTTAGTCCGATGAAGTGGATACTCGAATGGGATAAAACGAGAAGACGTTCAGCCCTTCATCTTAGCTCCACTCTTCTATTCCCAGCTTCTATTCTCGATTCTCTGTAGAAGTATTGTTTGGTCGTTCCCTAGGGTATTATTGGGTTAACTTTGACTCGCTATAATATTAGGCGAGTGTGAATATCCAGATCGATCTGAAATATCTCGGAAATTGCAGGCCGACGAATTCGTGTACATGCATGATTCACGTGAAAGTGCTATGTAGTTTCTGAAAAAAA
>NW_022144836.1:0-14366 GCF_000002235.5 Strongylocentrotus purpuratus | reverse complement strand
ATCACTGAAATTTGAAATATTTTCCTGGTTCATGATCAATTTATTGAGTTTCTTATCAGCATTGAAAACCAGCTCTGTCGGGTCGGGTGGAAAACACAATCAATGACAACTTTGTCTTTTATATTTGATATTCGTTGCAACTTGAATATTTGTTTTCCTAGGGAACGGCATTTCCATCTACAAAAACTCGCTGGTAGTCATGCCTGATACCAGGAGACGGTGGTGATAACAATGACAGAGCGTGATTGGCACCGTTAGCTCCTAACACTGACCTGGGGGAGGGTCACGAGGTCCACCGGCCACCCAAGCCGACTTCATGTCCGTGCTGAGTGGGTTGGAAAAACTGATGATCCGGGCGGTGTACAGCTCTGGTGTGGTAGAGTCTAGGTAAGAAAGGCATAAACAAGTCAAGGAGTCATGCTTAGTCAGTGATACTTTGCTCGCCTTCCATCTCTTCTGACCCTGGTTCGAATCCCATCTAGTTTGAGAATTAAATTGGGTTTTCTGTCCCTGTCTGATTTCACCGGTCCTCCTTTGAAAATAGATCTAGGGTTTTCCTCCCAACTCAGAAACTATCTATTGCTTTCTCTTTTTTTGGTTTCTTTCCCTCTTTTGGCTTCTGGCTGCAGTACCCTTGGTTTCAGTACAAGAAAATTTTGAAAGGAAATTTCAGTTGAACAAGGCTACTAACTGAGCTACAAATTGATGATCCCAAATTTCTCATTTTCAGTACCGAACAGGTGTACTCTTGAGCAAGAAAATATTAAAATGGTCCCTCTTTCTCTAAAGGTGAACAATAAAGTTTAAAAATATAGAGTAAGTGTAGAATTTCATTCCTTTGTTTCTTCTCATCTTAAGACTGAGTGACGTCAGTCTGGAAACGGCATCTGAAGAAGCGACTGATCCTGGCATCTTTGCAAGCATTGAGCAGTGTACATGCCCTGCATCTTATGAAGGGCTCTCCTGTGAGGTAAAATTAACTGACGGAAGAAAGAGGAATTGTAGTTGATTAATTGATAAATAGATTTATTCATAAAATGGTCAATTCAAGAGAAGCCCTCCCCCCCCCCTTTTCCCGAAAACTGTGGTTATTTCAAATTCACGTCATATATTGCATTGATAAATTCTTACTTTTGTTTCCTCCTCCCAACAAGAATGGGTTCAGAACCTTCATTCAAAGATAGTTCTTTTTTAGAAAAATTGACATTTTGTCGAGCATGGCACAAGTGTTTAGTGGAAGAAAGTGTGTAATTTTCTGTAATGAAAATATCTTCCGAAATTTCGTCAATTATTCCATATTTAATTCCATTTCCGCTAGGTACATAGAAACTGCAAACTTTAATTTGTTTTAAATCTGCTTGGTTTGTTAGCCAACAATGTGAACCTGGTATAGAATTGAAGAGTTTTTCTGATCTCTTTTCTTCTCACAGTCCTGTGAAATCGGATACAGGCGAGTCGACGGTGTACTTCTGAATGGGATCTGTGAGCCGTGTCATTGCAACAACCACGCCACAGAGTGTAGTGACTTCACTGCAGAGTGCTTCGTAAGTTGCTTTGAATCAGATCCAGCAGAGATAAGGCCAAGTTCACTTGACATCTTTTGACAAGTTTTGATTGCTATCACCTGTATGTTTCCCTCACTGTTCGTGCTTTTGGAGGACCATTTGATGAAAAGCTGGATTTAATGTAAAAATTCTACATTGAATATTTTGCCCATATATGCAGGATTAGTCAGTAGTTATGTGCATTAGGAGGAATATTTATGTCTTTCCATGGATAGTATTCAACCTTTCATTGTGCTAGAATAAGCCTTATTCATTCGTATCCTAAACCCTATCGATATTTCTCCTAGCTATCCTGTCCAAAACAGAGGCTCCCTAAAACCTAATCTTTTCATTTATTGTCAATGTTTTGGAAGGTCTAATTCTTCTGTATGTATTTTTAGAATCTTCCTGTTTGTCATGTGTCAACATTCCTGTAGTAGGCCCTATGGTTATCAATCTGTCAAAAGGTGGTCCTCGAAATGAAAGAACTTTGTCCAAACATTATCTGTATTTTGATGACACAGTGTCCCAAAGACTTTAAAACTGTGATAAGATTGAGATAATTATTTGCACTAAACTCAGACACAACACAAATAGTGCCAGCAGTCAGGAAATATTGTGCGTTGATGACACTTGTAGGCAGGGACTTCATAAGATTTATGGCAGAGGAAGTGGCAGCTTCTGACATTTATTGATTTTGACCTTGAAAACTTTAGGTCAAAATCCAAATTTTCTGTACAACTCTGACACTTTTTTTCACAAGCGCAAATACAACTATCTGACAGGGATATAATTTAAGATTACACCCCCCCTAAAACCCCCACAAAAGTTAGGAAACAACCAAGCAGGGCTCTAGAGTGCTATTAATAGTTGGTTTGTTTTCTTCAAAAGTAACCCATTTTAAACTCAAAGAGAATGTGTTTTAAAATATTCAAAACTTCCAAAATGACTAAAAATACTTGTACTGTATTTTTTTTTTGATGCCCCTCATGTTGTCAAGAAGACTTAGGAGAACTTGTTCAGCTTTTCCTGGATAGAACATACCCTTATCTTTGTGACCTTACAATGACCTTATGAACTTTTTTCCCTCGGCAAAACTTGTGGTTGCGTTACTTGGCCATTTCTCAAACCTCAGCTTTCTTTCTCCAGCTTTTGCCTTTAGGCAGTATATTCTCCATTTCATGCCCCTAGCTTTGGAGACTGGTAATCAAAAACATTAAATCTTCACATAGGTTTGGTGCTAGTATTTGAAGGAAAAAACACAGATTTAAAAACTTTTCTGTTTTTGTTTTAGGATTGCGCCCATAACACAACAGGCCCGCACTGTGAGTTCTGTGCCATTGGGTTCTATGGCTACCCTGTCCAGGGCACAGTACGTGACTGCCAGCCATGTGCCTGCCCACTCCAAAACCCAGAGAACAAGTAGGGATGACTTTATCGATTTAAATTTTTGATTGATTTATTTTTTATTTGATTTCTGTTTGGATTATCCTAGGACCTCTTGAATTGTATTTAATTAGTAAGCTACCAGAAAAGACAGGCAGGGCATCTCATAAGGACAATTCAGAAAATCACACAGAGTGTTTGTATGACTTCATGTGTCTGTCAGTGTCTTCGGAAAGACCTCTTCATTTTCATTTTAAAAAATGACATCTTATATGGCTCTGGCACATTCTATCCCTCTTACTATTTTTGCAGTATATATTTGCAAATTAGCATATTTGTCCCAAAAGTTATAAAGATGATGAAATTATGCAGTATCTATAGGTCTCTCTCAAATGATGTCACTTACTACAGATTGTGACGTGCATCAGCATTTTGGGCATCATTTTCTAGCAACATGCGCATGTGTTTAGAACATTTTGCACACTGAGCGGTTGTAATTTTCTACGAAGATGGCTGTCTATGAGAGAGGTCTATACTTTTTGTGTTTTTGGATGCTTAGATCTTGTTGGCTCACCTTGCCTCAAATTATCTTGTTTATATTTATTAAAATTTGGTTGTTAATGTGATTTACATTTTGTTATTTATTTTTTATTTAGCTTCAGTCCAACGTGTGTATCAGATCCGAAGTTTGGCTACGTGTGCGATTCCTGCCCCAGTGGCTTCACTGGCCCAAGATGTGAGCGGTAAGGGGTTGGAGGCATCTCTCTCATCGTGCCTCATTTTAAGTTTAAGAACTTGCCTTGGTCTACTTGTTTCCCAAACAGTTTCTTCGAAACATTTCACCTTATAGAAGGCTCATTACACAGTCAGTCCACACTTTACCTCTTGAAGCAGTCTTTTCTCCCTGACAATCACATAAAAATTAGTGGAATTTTCACATTGTATTCGTAACTGTTTTCTTAAATTTCATAAATTCTGACATGCTGTCCTTTCTAATTTAAAACTATATATTCACACAGGTCTGTTGTAACTTTCCAAATGAGCATTCACTCTGTGGATGGTAAATTTTGGATATTATTTTGTTTGGGTGCAATTTTCCTGGCAAAAGGCTATCACACAAACACTTCTCGATCTTCTCACCCACATCACTGATCCTTCCTCTCAGATGTGCTGATGGTTTCTATGGCAACCCTATGGAGGACGGAGTTACTGTCGCCCCTGTGCGCTTCTCTGTAACAACAACATCAACCGGATATTCCCGGGAGTTGCGACACACTGACTGGAGAGTGTCTGATCTGTATTGGTGATACATGCGGGTCACATTGTGAGCATTGTAGAGATGGGTACTTTGGAGATGCGATCAATGCTAAGAATTGCCAAGGTGAGTCCACAGTTCACCAAAAACAGTTTTAGGGTGAACTTTTCCATTTGGGGGAGCTAAAATCCTTTGTGGGAATTTGTAATCCATATTTCTAGACTCAATATTTAGAAACAAATTAAATTGTCAGAACTGATGTTTAAATTTTTTTAAAGTCTTCGTTAACCCACAGCATTCCTAGTATTGACCTATCGCGGCAGAATCGTGTTAGAATCGCGTCAACGCAGCTCGTGAAATATTGTCCAATTACATGATATACAAATGGACGTGGAACGTGCAAAATCTGAGACAAACAAAACTTATAGTGTACAAAAACTCCACGGGGCATGGCTAACTTGCAAACGGCAATAGGTCAATTGCACAGAGTGTGAATAGTTAATTAACCATGAGTTTCTTCTTAACTTTCCATAACTTTCTGAATTTCAACCCTGGGTCCTTGACAGTGTGTCGTTGTGATGAAGATGGAGCAATCTCTTCCTTCTGTGATCGTGAGACAGGACAGTGCGAGTGTAAACCCAACGTCATTGGGCTATCGTGTGATCAGTGTGCTGTGAGTAAGCAATTTATCATCCCTTCAAGAAATGTCCTTGAGACAATGAGTTTACTAACAACCAAACAATGAGTTTGATTATATTTTGTAGTGTTTCAGAGAAAATTCAAGCAAAAGAGTACAATGAAAAATTAAAACCCAAATCGTTGAAGAAAATACTTAGAATAAAATTTAGTTTAAAATTTAAATGCACCTTAGAAATATGTATGTTTTATCAGACAAAGA
The DNA here is from genome assembly GCF_000002235.5 of Strongylocentrotus purpuratus. NCBI lineage: Eukaryota > Metazoa > Echinodermata > Echinoidea > Camarodonta > Strongylocentrotidae > Strongylocentrotus > Strongylocentrotus purpuratus. The sequence continues at coordinate 9,283 of NW_022144836.1, read as the reverse complement.
TATTAAATATTCATGCTTTGGGGCAGAATAAATTCCCTTGCTTTACTCTTCATATCCCTTGCTTTACTCTTCATATCAACATTTTCTTGATTTTGAAACTGCTTTTGAGTATATAAACCAGTTGCAGAAAAATGCTTGAGATTTTCACCTGTTTTTTATTTTCCAATCCATTCTACAGCCTGGCTTTTGGAATCTGGAATCTTTACTTGGCTGTCAGTCATGTGACTGTAATCCTGTGGGTTCATTGGACGATACATGTGATGTCATGACTGGCCAGTGTCGATGTAAGCCAGGAGTAACTGGGATGAGATGTGACGAGTGTGAGCTGGGATACTGGAACCTAAGTGAAACAGGCTGCCATGGTTTGTACTGTAGTTACTCATTGCCATTGTGACACCAATAGGGACTGTCCTGGGTTCGACTCCCACCCAAGTAACTTTTAAAGTTCCTTACAAGCTCTCAGAAAGTACTAACTTCACAGCTCTCATAACGTTGTCTTCGTGGCAAAATGTTCTTGCTAATTGTGAAAGGTTAAGAAATATGCAGTTTTAAGTTACAGATTGCTACTGGATTTTCAACTTGTAAAGTTGTCATGAATTTTTTATGTTGGCTGTCTGCCGTTGCGGTTCAAGTCCTATCTAAGCGAAGTTGTGTTGAACATTATTCTTGCATCCTCTAAAAAAAAAAATTGCAATTGTAGGCAAACTGGTCTTTGTAAAAACATGCATTTCTTGCTCATACTTTCCCTGATTTTTGACTTGTTCAGTCGAATGTGACACAGTTTAATGAGTGTGCAACAGTCAAAAGTTAGTTCCAAAAGCCAAAAGTTGAGTGCTTGTCAGCCCATGAAATTGGTCCAAGTGTGCCACAGTTTCAAATCTCTTGACAATTTATTTGACCCCGCTCAGCTTGTGATTGTGAGTTCAGCGTGTGGTGTAATCCTGTCAACGGTCAGTGCTCTTGTCCGCCAAACACCGTCGGTCCAGAGATGCGAGAGCTGTGCTGATGACCACTGGGGCTATGACATTCATACTGGATGTAAGGTATGTGATTCCTTTATGTGATTCCAGACTTGACAAGGGATGTAAGTTCTACTGCAATTGCCTGATTTTTTTTTTTTTTTCAAATTGCAATAACATATCGTTCAGTGGCGCACCAAGGTGGGGGGGGGCCTTGGGGGCTTGAGCCCCCCCCCCAGGTCATTTTTTTTTTTAAGTCCCATGTTTTTTTTTTTTTTAAGTCTGTGGTGATATGTATGTGGCCTATTTTAGAGTAGTATGAGAGGGGTGTAAATGGTGCCACCAACGTCAAAATAGTCCGCCCGCCCCCCCCCCCCCCCCAATTTTTATTTTATTTTTTACTATTTTCTGCGGCCAAAAATTTTGGGCAACATTTTTTGAAGAAAATCAAACTTCTACACAAATTTGTGAGCCCCCCCCCCCCCCAGCCAAATCCTGGGTGCGCCACTGATATCAGTTGATTTGTTCCTTTCATAAATAATTCCATCCTTCCAACCAATATGAATTTTGTTGGCAAGAAATGGATTCATGCATGGCCCAGTCTATGCTACTCTGATTTATCCTTTGTAATTAATTAAAACGGAGTATTTCTAATGCATTCATTTTTCTTTCATTCTCCAACTAGCCATGTAACTGCAGCGCTGAAGGTTCCTCAAGATCTGACTGTGATCCAACCAATGGACAATGCAGGTAAACATTTTAATTCCTTTACTGACATCTGTGTTTATATTTGGAATTGTTTTTCACCTAGGGAAACACATAAAAAGCTTTAAAGTGTTGGCACCGAAGTTTGATTTGTGTAACCATAGCGAAATGAAAGCTATTCACAAGATGGAATTTGCGTAGGGGTGAATTAAATTCAATATTAGGTTTGTCCTTCACAGACGTTTTTCTATAAACACTGTATACTTAGTGTTGTCCCGAGTGATTTTGAGAAAAAATCACTCAGGTGGGACTCGAACCCACGACTTCCTGCTTACCGAAAGGTCTTATTACCCCGGCTAGCTCGATGGTCAAATGGTAAGACGTGTGTACTAGTAAGCAGGAGGTGATTGGTTCGGGTCCCGCCCGAGTGATTTTTTTCTCAAAATCACTCGGGACAACACTTAGTTTACAGTATAGAAATGAAAGCTGTTGTATGGTAAACTAGCATTAAACCCTTCACAACTTGCCAATACACTTGTCAATTTTCACATATCTAGCTGTAAGAGGAAGTTTGTCGGGCGCCGTTGTGATGAGTGTCCGTTCGGTTACCGTGACTACCCGAGATGTAAGCGATGCAAGTGTGACGAGGTTGGAACGGACCCTACCTCTTGCCAGAATGGAATGTGCCAGTGTGCTGATGATTCACAATGTGCCTGCAAGGTAAAATGAAAACACTGATTTTTCTCACATTTACATATTTTAAAAACCTGATTTGTGTAAAATCGGAACGATCATTAAAAACAGGTGTTTTCATTATTTGAGATTCTTCAATTTCCTTACTCATAACTTAAGTGCTAAAGTCTATTTTGAACTTCAGAAGCGGATATCGTTTCATTGTTTGTTGGAAGAAACTCATCAGGATTATATTTTTTTCAGGCCAACGTGAGAGGGAAAAAGTGTGATAAATGCATCAATAAATCCTTCAGTCTGCGGGCAACTCTGCCGGAGGGCTGCACGAGCTGTTTCTGCTTTGGGATCACCGACAACTGCAGACAGACTGACTTAGTCAGGAAAGACGTAAACAAATTTGTTGTGGAAATTTTTGTACAACTTAATATTGGTCTGGAGCATTGGATTCGTGGTCTGCGGGTAATTCTGCAGTTTGTGGGTTCGAATCCAGCCTGGGGTTGTGGTGCTTGTGCCCTTGGGCAAGGCACTTTGTCACTCATTGCTTCTCCCCGTGAAGGCAGAGGTGGTTATTGTGGTTGTTTTTAGCTGCTTTGCGCCAAAATGGCAGCATCAAGCTGTATTCTCCCCAGGGAGCTGATATGGTCTTTGGAATGTTTTATTGGCCCAATGAGCAGGGTAATGATGCTCGGCATGGAGTCACTATGTCACAGACATGGCGCATTACAATTCTCCATGATGATGATTATTATTAATTTCATGAAATCTGGGAAATTTTAAATGAATTGAGAGAAATTTCATTTTCTAGTAATTACACTAATGTTGCAAAATTATGACATACATGTAGCTCTCATGAAATCCTAGTCTGGAAACACTGACCTGGTCAAAATGTGTACAGAATAATTGAAAAGATTTGTTTTATATTCTGCAAAGTTACACCGAACGATTGCCCTTGACTCAACTTCCTAAAACTTAGATATCTCTTTCCCCTTCCAACAGTTAAGGATGTCGTCCAGAACCAATGACTTTTCCGTCAGTGATGTGTTCTACAGCGTACCAACCCAACGTGGTGTTACATTCACCACAGAGCGTGTTGATCTAATGCCACCGAAGCCTTTCTCACTCTGAATGTAGACGAGCTTTACTGGAATCTACCCATCGCTTTCGTTGGAAACAAGGTAAACGCAGACATTTTTTATAATTAAATATTTGCTTAACTGATTGTACATGCTGCTATATAAGTTAAGGTAAGGTAAGGATCATTTTATTGGCAACCATTATAAATTACAGCATCAAAAAGTGACAAAATACATCTAACTCCTGCCCCGAACAGGCGCATTTTTGACGGGCATTGCACTAGTCATATAAACTTCTAAACAAATAATTAATTAACTTATACAAATAAAAATGAAACTAAGGTTGGTATAAAAAAGTAAAACGTTAATATTTAAATATGGCCAGTTATATTACAAGTAAAAAATGGATTCTTGACCGTCAAAACTGTCTGATTCAAATATCTGATTCGAATCAGCCAGCAGACTTTGATAAGCTCTGTGATCGAGTGGTAAGACATCTGCACTAGTAAGCAGCAGGTTGTGGTTCGAGTCCCACCTAAGTAAGCTTGTCCTTTTACTTCTCGCAAGCCCATGGACAGCATTACATTTATAAAGGGCAAAACCAATCATTGAATAACATTTTCTTCAAGCTTATCACAACTTTGTGGTCAATCGTTTTTGGTAAAGTTTTTCTTTATTTGACAGGTGTCTTCATATGGAGGCAATCTTAGTTTCACCCTAGCCTATCGACTGAAACTGTCATCCATCTCGCCAGTGGAATCCAAAGTAGACATTAAGATCCTTGGCGTTCGCTATGCAGTCACCCTAGACACACCAGAGCTACTCCCTGATGTCAAACAAGCATTCAGTATTAAACTACTAGAGGTAGGTACCCCATGCATCGGATTTAAAAAAGAATCTTTCATTTAAGAAGTCAGAGATATATTGATCTATATTAATGAAACTACGGCGGTGAATTTAGGGCAAAACCCACTAATTATTTCACACTGTCCTTCACGATTAACCTTCTTTTTGTATTTGTCTTTGATTGAATTATTGCAGCACAACTTGAAGCTCCAGCCTTTCAGCAGACAGCCAACAAGAGAAGAGTTCCTGATGGTTCTTCAAGACATCCGAGCCATCCTCATCCGAGCAACATACGGACCAGACACTGTCTACTCACTGTGAGTAACCATTAACTAACTATGAACTCAATGTCCGGAAAATAACATGGGTGCCAAGCAGACTCTCTGCGCTAGAAGGTAGCCAGGATTTTTTCCAGTTAGCCAGCTGCTGCGACAACTAAATAGTTGGGGGGGGGGGCCTGGACACCATCTGACTATTGGAGACTCTTAAGCAGACGATATTGGACACAGCGGAGAGAAGGGGGACTCTTGTTGCATCAAGTTAACAAAGCTGTGAAACACCCTTTTTTCACCACCCCTCTTCCCAAATACACCACCGGCTGAGAAAATTAGAAGTCATTGTTCATAAATGAATGAGATTTTCCTCTTTCAGCATTGATGACGTCGTTCTAGAGACCGCTGGGCCAGCCAGGGTTGATATCAGTGGTGACCCAGCCATAGGAGTAGAACAATGTGACTGTCCCATCGGCTACACTGGGCTGTCATGTGAAGTAAGTCTTCAATCAAATGCTGTGTCTAAATCAGCATTTTTCATTCGTTTTTTTTCTGGTATATAAGATTTACTTTTAATAAGCTCATCATCAATTTCAGTTTATAACAGGCATGCAACTTTTCCACGTATCCGCTGATGTCCTCATGTTTTACTTCTCATGAATGCCATTACAAATTGAAAAACACTGTACAAAGTCTTGTGTACTTTGGAATTTCCTTGGTTTTTTTTCTATATTCCCAGTTGCATGCCTGTAATAAGAAGCCACATGCCAGATTTTAGGGAGCAATGCTAGCAAAACCTGAAACTAATTCTTGCGTTATGTTCCTTTGTTGCAGCGCTGCGATGCAGGTTACTTCAGGTTATCTGGTGGAGACTACCTTGGCACCTGTGTGCCCTGCGTCTGCTTTGGACATTCTGATATCTGTGATGATAGGACAGGCCGGTGTCAGGTAATTATAAACAAGGGTGGATCCAGAACACTTTTCTTGGGGGGGGGGGCAAAAAAATGTTGATCCCAAAAAGTGGGTCCAAAAATAACGGCGTGGGATTTGGGACCCGCTTAAGGGCCCCAAATTTTTTTGGGATTCTAGACACTCTGTAGTGCAGTCTGAGACAATTTCTGACCACTTTGACCAATTTTTTTTGGGAGGAAAAGATGGTGGTGTACGCAGGATCCCCCCCCCCCGGATCAGCCATTGACTGTAAACTTAAAAAAAATTTAAAAATAATTTACAAGGAGTTTTACGATTCATTAGGTTCCATTCCTGTTCATACATTTTCTAATTTTTCTTTGTCCGCTGGTTATTTCCAATATTTCCAATTTTTTCCACCATTAATCAGGATTGTCAGCACAACACGACCGGCCAACAATGCAACATCTGTGATGTTGGTTTCTATGGCGATGCAACAGGTGGTACCCCATCTGACTGCATGCAGTGTGCTTGCCCATCCCTGGATCCTGCCTATAAGTAAGATGTCTTTTGAGTAAGATGTGTTTTTCAATTATCAGTTGTCAAACTAATATTTGTCATATATAGAGTACCGAAGTGTGACGACATTTAGAACCGGAAAGTGTAGGGCAAACGAATGGGGTACGCGCGCGTATTGGTTCACGGGCTGAATCACGCGCTAATGTCTTTCACACACATTTTGTGCGCGTGACGTATTCACTTCGGTACTCCATACATGTTAATCATAAAAGACTTGGTTACCTGTGAGGGCAGAGATGGTTGTTGTGATTGATTTTAGCTTCCTTGCGCCAAAATAACAGCATTGAGCTGTATACTCCCCAGGGAGCTGAGATTGTATTTGGAATGTTTCATTGGCCCATTGATCAGGGTAATAATAATGTAAAGTAGCTTTGATTTTAGTTAAAAGCGCTATAGAAGAACCCTATTATAATTATTATTAAAAAGTTTTACAAATATGTAATAAGCACCTGATATTGAAACAAAAAAATAAGGATTCATGGAAAAAATGGAGGGATTGGAAAATCAAATCCTGAATCTAACAATATTTTCCAATATTTTGTATTGGTTAGGTAAAAAAAATTGAAGATTAAATTCTTATATAATTTTTTTCTTTTCTGAAGCTTCAGTCCAACATGCATATTAGATCCATTGGATGGTCAACACAGATGCACCGATTGTCAAACAGGCTACTTCGGGAGATACTGTGATAGGTAAGTATATCTTGATTCTATGTAATCGCTACAATAATGAGTACTCTTACTGTGTATATAACTTTCATTTTCGTTTTCTTACCCACAACCAACTCAAGATACCACTTATGAGGATAGAATGTAAGTGCGCAGGATATCCTAGCAGCATCATTTGAAGGTGTGTGAAATGGACTCCATGCTCAGCAGTACATGGTGCTTGAAAGTAAACACATGTTGGAGTTGTTGTGCAAGCAAACTGCGAGCACACACTAGTTCATGTGCGTATGGTGCAAATTACTCGAGAGTGAATTTATTTTGATTGTGTGTTGACCCATTGCATCTTCACGTGAGTCCTCAGTGGTACGGTACCAATGTGTTGAAGACTTCCACCCTACTCTCTCTTTGAAACCAGTCATGGGGTACTTCTGCACGGATCAAGTCCATAGCTAGGAATAATCCTCCTGCAGGGTTAATGAGAGTCTGAAGAACAAGACAACCGTGTAATTTTAACAGTGAACTAATTTTTCTCTCCAACACTTCTTTAATTCCTCCAACGGTAGCCTGAGACCTAATGACGTCACGCTTTTTTTACAGGTGTGCTTTCCTATGTGGCAGACCATCCCTACTTTGTCTGGTGTCCCGACTTCGTTTCCATAGGAAAGCGCATATGTAAACACAGCCATTATGTCATAAGGTCTCAGGTCTATTCCTTCCAACATTTTCTTCATTTTTTAAAAAAGAAATGTCTTTCTGATAATTGACATTCTGAACAAATTCGATTCCCTTGTGAACATCTTTTAAATATCAGCTGTGATGACGGTCATTATGGTGACCCGACCACACCCGGTGGCACCTGTCAGCCCTGTGATTGCAACACCTACGGTTCAATCTCATCAGTCTGTGACAAGACTACAGGTGACTGTCTGTGTGTGGAGGAATCACTGGGAGAACTGCGACCAGTGTGACGAGGGGTCGGGCTACGTCGTCACTGAAACAGGATGCTCATGTAAGAATTTTATTTCATGCTGTCAATTCTGATCCTATCGTAAGATAATTTGTATTTTTAATGTAACGCAGTCTAGATAAACATATTGCAAAATGAAAGTTCTGTGTAGACCATGTTACCTTTGTTACAATTAGATTTTCTGGTCACATGATGCCAACTTTCAGCAACTGTTTTCTTCTGCACTGCATGTATATCACCTGAAATGTGATGGGTGTAAAAGTGGTACGTGTAAAAGTACCATTAAGGAGACACGTTATCGGAATTTCTTCGCACGATGGGAGACATCGGTTATTAGAGAGACATTTTCATGTCTCCCTAATGTCACAGCCCCCCTTTAGAGGCAAATTTTACTGTCGCAATTAGATTATATTTGTTGCTCGTAGTCCAATTAGTAACATACCGAAATTCGTGGAAAACGACGAGGGAATATTGGGTTAGGGCACATTGTGTGCACAAGTCTATGGGAATATCTCCCAAATGACCCATTTCCCGTAATTATTATTATTAAAAGTAATTTGGGCCAAATGCTGAAATGTTTGGTTGCCCGTTGATTGCCCCTCATCGACCCGTTGGTATGGACGTTTTTTATCATAATTTGTAATTTTGGTGTGTTTTTTTGGCATTTTCGTATTTTCATATGAATATCACAGCCTGTTATGGAAACTGCACTGGCCTCCTCCTGACTGAGCTAGATCGGCTGGAACAACTTCTTCAGGAACGCAATTTCTCCAACATTGTTGTAGCGCCCTGGGAAAAGTTACGAGAAATGGAAAATGCTACAAACTCATTAAGGTATTTCAACATTTTAACAATTTGTTTTGTCTCTGAGCATTGCTGCTTGCAAACTTAAAGAACGTTTCAAAATAGGATGGAACCGACTCCATATTTTACCGAAAAATCTTGTTTTTTAATGAAAATCACTAAATCACGTTGGGATTAAAACCTTTTCTACATTTTTTACTCAGACAAGATATGAATCAAAACCTGTATATTTGCCTGTCCAGAGGTAGCTTTTTGTGAGAATATTTGAAAGCTAGAAGTAAATAATTTTTTACGTTTTTCGCTTCCTCCAGAGGAGAATTGAAATGCAAATGGAAGCTCTCAACATCACCAGGGAACTACTTCAAGACTTGCCAGACGCAGGCAGCTTACAAGAGGATGCAGACAACCTAGAAATGAGAGTAAGATAAAGTACATCTGAATATTTGCATACACGTAGTAAATTGGTGTTTTGACTGTAACCGTTAGTAGATGGCTGTAAGTTATTCCGAGAGTTCATGTCAGAGAGGAAGAAATAGTTATCATCTTTTACATGTTATCTTGTATTCATTTAGTATTACGTGACGTTTATTATTATTATTATCATTATTAATTATTAATTGTTTATGGTAATTAACCAAGGATTACTCAAAAGTACCCTAGGCCTTGTAGCTCGCAGGCCTGAAGAAACCTGTGGAGAGAAGACAATGAGAAGAAATTACAGTTTTAGAGGTGGGAGGAAAACCCCAGCAAAATATTCTGGGAAAACCCACGGAGTCAGGCAGGGACTGACAACCCAATCCACATGTGGACC
>NW_022144835.1:0-14392 GCF_000002235.5 Strongylocentrotus purpuratus | reverse complement strand
TAAATCTTGAAATCTACGGTCCGCTTTTTAATTTTTTTGTTTCCGATTAAAAAAAAAGGAAAGAAGATTTCTGACCGACGAACCCAAATTTCTGACTGACCGACCAATGTTTTGACACCTAAAGGGCAATCAACATTATTTTTTTTAGGCCTAACTGTTGGGCTTTTAAAAATAATTTAACCTATAGGGAATTCGGGAATGATGTAACTTAACGTTAGATGTGCTGTTTTAAAGGGATCCGGTAACTTTGTCTCAGATTCTGAAATAAAATTTTGGATTTAGCTCATGATGCAATGATAATTACCTTTAGGTCAGTCAGGAACCCCGTGACTTTTGCAAGCCGATCGCCTGTCTGATTATCAAGATATTTATGATTGGAATTTACAAATTTTGAAAACCGTTCGCCTGACGGTTTCATAACACTACAGTCCTATTGGGGAAAACGAGTAGGTAAAACCGGTCACTCAAAGATTTTTACTTTTTTGAGGCACTTCTTGATCGTTTTTGAAGCGCAATTTTTTTAGGCTTCAATATTACACCATATCACAGACACTGATAACACGTATGGCCGTGTATCTCATATTAACATTGTTAAACGATCCCTTTAAGGTTGGAATATCATTGATATTTTACATTTTTTTTCTTCAATCCCTCCCTTTCCAGATCCGTCGTCACTGGTGGTGGACAGGTGGGTAGCAAGAGCCAGGCCCGTATCGACAAGCTTGAGAAGCTCAAGTCTAAGGAGCTAGAAGCAAGGGCTTAAACCCATCCACACAGACAGACTGAATCAGTGGCAGCTCTCTCGCTGCTGTCATTGAAGAACATGTTTGATAGCACATTCTCAGAATGCAAACTTCACATCCAGGCTATTTCAACGTTATTCGTATCGGTTTTTAACCCACTCAACAAACAACAAACGGCACTCTCATTTTTGGACACCTTCCAAACATCCTCGCTTTTTCTTGACTGAAAGCATGACAAAAGTACATCTCTGCTATGTAATAAGTATGGAATAAATGACCATTACAACAAATATTAAGATTATTGTTTGATATGTGCTGTATCTCAGTGTGAAGATGTTCATCTCCACTGCATGCATTTGTTTTGGTGGTGGGAATAGTGGTGAGAAGATGATGATGATCGTGATGATGGTGGTGATGGTGATGAGGATGAAGTTGGTAGTAATGATAATGGGGGCAGGAGCAATGAAGACGCTGGTGATGGTATGGAGGTTGATAGGAACGAGTAATTGTGCTAGTAATGATGGTGATGATGATATTGATAATTGAATGCTGTACCATAATTGTGATGGTGATGATAAGGCGTTAAAAAAAAAAAATGTTGCCCATTGTGACCGACCCCAAAATCTTGAAAACCTAGTAACCTACGGTTGGCTTTTGATTAATTTTTTTTTTTTTAAAACTATTTTTGTTAGAGAAAAAAATGTTTAATGAATAAAAAGTATGTATTCTTTTTAGTGAATTCGGATATAATATATAAAATTATTCCCAAATTTTCACTTGTCTTCAGCCCTAGTTTCAAAATCCTGCTTGCGTAAACAAGTAGCCCCCGCCTCGTGTACATTGTATACCATGCACTGCACCAGCTAGAAACCATCGAGATTTGGGCGACGTTGATGGTTTTTAGTCGCGGTCGCTATTTTGAAGGGGAAAACAAAGGAAGATTTCCACCCGACCGACCAAGGTCTGACACCTAAAGGGCAATACAACATCCCCCCTTTTTTTTTTTTAGGCCTAATGGAAGTGATAAAGACAGTATGAAGACGCTGAATATGATAACGGTAAACGACGATGGTATTAATGAGGATGCTTATGCTAATGGCAATGATGGTGGTGATGGTGAATGAAGCTTATAGGACGACTGACGAGTGGTGATGACTATGATGATGGTAATGGTAATTGATGCTGGTAACAATTGTGATAATGATGACAATAGATCAGATGATTAGGAGGATAAGACAATGACATAGATCAGGCCTGGCAAAGGTGACAATAATGTCCAGACTATAGTGATGGGGATGACAATAGTATACTGATGATAGTAAAGAGAATATTGATGGTACTGGTTAAAGTATGTTTTTACTAAGTAGGCGGAAGAACAATTGAGTGCTGAGAGAGGGTTGCGTTATATTATATTTTTCCTCTCCCTGTCTTTTCTCCCTCCAACCTCTCTCTCTCTCTCTCTCTCTCTCTCTCTCTCTCTCTCTCTCTCCCTCTCGTTCTCCCTCCCTCCCCCCTCTCTCTCTCTCTCTCTCTCTCTCCCTCTCGTTCTCCCTCCCTCCCCCCCCCCTCTCTCTCTCTCTCTCTCTCTCTCTCTATCTCTGCCTCTGTTCCTCATCTCTTCCCTTTTGGGTTATTCAATAAGGGGATCTGAGGGATACTCCATTCACTCAATCTACCTTGTTATTTTCTTTTTCTTTCTGTCTCTGCTTGTATGCTCCTCTTATCCCAGCTGATTGGATATATATTGTACTCTTTTTCTTGTAACTTGTCAATCCGCCCTTTGTTTAGAATGACCTTACCTACAAGAGTTTTCTTTTCAATATTCTTGAAAGTGTAACACATGCTGAGTAAGAATTAACAATAAATTTGTTGACTCGATGCAGTTCAGTTTGTTTGCGCTTAATTTTGCTTTTATTATAATTATATTATATATTATTCAAAATTCATTTAGATCTCCATACATTATGTTATATTTTCCACTGATTTATCGAATGCAACAAATTATTCATCATTGGTTATTAAACTATGGATTCGAAGCGTTTAGAACCAGGAAGATTCAGTATAATCCAGTTAAAATTGGCAATTATGCAATAAGAATATTATAGTGTATATGATTTATATACATCATCAAATATGACGACATCTGAAATTGTACTGAATTGAATCAGTTTAACCAATAAGGTGAAACAATATTTAAATATTGAAATTTGAAGACAAGGAAGTTGTGCTAAAAAGATGCAATTTGTCCAATTTGTAACAAAAACAACTGAAAAAGTTCATGAAAGTACTTGTCATTTTTATATTTTTCTCTTCACTATATATGTTCCGACAATAGATTTTACCTTCCATTGGCTTTTAACCCAAATCATTCAGGCATTCTGTGAACTTTCGTGGTTTACTCTCTTGACAGAAGTACATGTATATAGACCCTACCTTTGAATATAATTTGTATCGTTATTAATCATCTCTTCTTAGGTAACACTGCAATTCTTCCCATTTTTACGAACGGGTGGCTACAAAGCAACGAAATTTACACAAGGCCATACTTATAAGCGGAGGGCCAAAGTCAGAAAAGAGGGGTTTGCCTGCCATTCTCACACAAACTAAGCACACCATGTTTATGCGAAAGATTTTTTCATAACACACAATATTTCACTGTTTTTTTTTTTGTTTAATTTGCAGCGAACACCTCTAAATCGGGGGGGGGGGGGGGGGGGGGGGGGGGAGTGTCCCCAAAATCGGCCTTTTTGACGAAAAATAGTATTTTGTAAAAAATATTTTAAGGCAATCTTGAAATCACCATGAGTTTGATGTCATATGAAATATAATTGAATTATCAACATTTTGATACCAATTTAAAAGAATAGGAGTTGATTGACATCACAAATAGTTTGTATGGTAGTGGCGAATAAATCGAAACCTAGCATGATATTTGACTTTGGCCCTCCGCCTAATAATAGGTCGGACAGCGAAAAATGAATTAGTAAATACCATTCATTTTGCCACCAAGCTTTCAACAAGCTCGTACCTCGGTCACACCGACTATAGAGTCGTAGTTGAATTGAATTGAATTGAAATCTTTATTTATACACGGTTAAAAGAGCCCAAACATTTACAAGCCTGATTTCCATTGGCGCCGTGTGAAACAATGTAAATACATCAAATAAACATAAATGACAATGGTACATCAAATGACATTTTAAACAAACAAGAAATAACAGGATCAAAATAAATATTATTATAAAAAATAGAATAGTACTGCCGGAAAAGTATATTTATATGAATAACAATAATCATGAGTGGCCAAACAAGAGCACTGTTAATATACTTCAAATTCAAATCGGTTATAAGAATTGTTACTAGTGCATATATACTGCCGGAAATGATATAACAAAATTAAAAAGGTGTGCGCCGCTGGGAAGCGTTATTTTTTCGGCGGCACAGATTGGGGTTAGGTGCGTGTTGAGCCTATGGGAAAGTTTAGGGTTAGGGTTAGGGTTAATCAAGACCTCTTTTTATACAAAAAAGCCCCAATCTGTGCCGCAGAAAAAAATGACGCCGCCGGGAAGTAATCATAATTATGTTATGCCTATTCACTTTTCTTTGCTTTTCTGGAGGTCAGATGCTCTTTGTCTTGAAAATTGGTGGACCTTTCGATGTATATCATTTTAGTCCTGAAGTGACCATACTCTTGTCACTTGCATGGTTTCGCCTTTTTTCATAATATTTGAATATTACTACCAATATAAAGGTGGCGCCATGACAATTGCTAAGGCGAGATAAGCTGCGTTGAATCCCATTGTATCTGCGATGAGACCTGTCAAAGGAATACAACACAATTTAGTCAACCATGCAATAGGTCGCGTTTACATATACAATTGAATTGGTGCTCCTTTATTATCATGGGATTTGTATTTGGTTGGAAATGAATGAATATAAATAAATTCGACCTAAATGAAACGAAATGAAGTGAAATAAATTTTTTGCACACAGCCTTGATCTATATCTATTCTAAGTAGATCGAAGGGTTATTATCATCATTACTATTATTATTACTATTACTAGGCCTACATGTGCTACTATTACGATTTTTATCATTATTATTAGCATCACCGTCATCATCGCTATCATTATTGTTTTAAATATGAATTTGAAAGCGCATAAGCAAACTACGACTTAGTTTGTAAAGAAAAAAACCCGAAATAGTCTTTTAAAGTGAGAATATTCAGTTCCATTATACTATAATAAACCAAATTATATATTCAATTCAATTCAATGTTTTACCTGTCTGGTCTTACTGAGGAAAACCTAAATGGGATTTTTTTTTTAATGGGGGGGGGGGTTGCAGAGGGAGGTCAAGCGTCTTCCCCCTCCTTTTCCCTTTCCATTTCTCTCTTTTAGTTTGGCTTTTTCTTTCATCATGTTCAATTAGTCATACAGGGTATATTAGGTTTCACTTTGTTAGGAGACATACGAAATCAGAGGCAAAGTCGACTATTTTGGAGGTAGAGATGAGAAAGAGGGGGGGGGGGGGAGGGTGGGGGCAGTAAACACAAAATTATAAATATCATGTTCTAATCGCACCTGAAGTATGTAATTAACGTATACATTAATTCATCTACTCCATAGGCCTACCCGCTTTATCATTCCACTACCATTATACGTGTATTAATACAAAAAGGGAACAGTTTTCGCAAGAGAGTTTTAAAAATTCTGCGCCAGAAAAATTTAGGGGTTTTATTTTTCACAAAAATTTGTCAACTTTATGGAAGAAAAAAAAAAGGTTAAAAAACATTGATAATCAGTAATTTTGTGGGTACAGATCTTTTCTTAATCTGGAAATATCTAAAGGATAAAGAATAGTAGTCATCAAAATTAACCTCTGCACGGGCAGTAGTTTCTTAGACAATTCTTGGGGCCGGGCAGATCTATCCAAAGTTGTTCGGAGTTGGATGGATTTTCACTGGTAGTTGTCCACGAGTTGTCGTTCTGCAGAGGATTCTTTTGGGATATTTATTCGGGGTGGAGGGGATAGTTAAAAGTCCAGAGTTAGTTGGCAGGATAGTTTTAATAGGTGAGACTTATCAGGTGGATAGTTTTCCAGAGGGTAGTAATTTTGTCAACTGGTAGTTTTTTGGGGTAATTGCATCGGTGTAATTTAGGATGGGTTGCTAATAGGGACTTTTTGAGTTGCACGTCGACATCACACGTACCAGTCCACTATGTCGACGTGCAAATCGAAAAGTCCCTAATGTTAGAGGTCAGTTGGCAGGGGCAAGTGAGTTGTGCGGAGATAGTTTATCGGGGGGTAGTTTTCAAGAGGTAGTTGGGGTAGTTTGTCTTGATGTAAATTACAAATGGGCTATATTAATGTTGGAGGATATTTATCAGGGGTGGGCGGTTGTTCGGGAGTAGTTGTTGTCAGGAGCTAGTTATCCAGGGTTAGTCAAGGAGTAAATTTGTTTCAGAAGTGTTACCTGAAATGGTTTCCTCCTGCCAAAAACCCTGCACCATGCATCAGTTCGAGGGTCACGAAGAGGATATCAAAGTCTGCAGGCACCAACAAAAGTTCTGCTCCAAGGATAATCGGCAAATGGCCATCCCTTCCAACGCGATTCCGGAGAGAAAGGACAGACCAGCATCACCGGAAACTGGAGAGTAAAGACGTCGAGGAATTTTGAAAGTCCCTCCAGGATCACCAAGCAAAGGAAAACCGTGCTTGAATTCCCAGATTCTTCATAACCAATCCAAGCGTGAGACGACTAATGAAGTTGGCAAAAGCAGATGTCAGGTTTAGAATGTTGACGTGGGTCAGTGACAGACCCATGTGAATGGCTCGTGGAACGAATAAGGAGCGCCATCCTACGATCTCCATGCCCACCACGAAGTACGCCACAAATAAGACCACCAGACAGGGCTCCCAAAGCCTTCTAAAGCTCTCAAAAATTATGGACAGTTTGTTGAAGCATTCGTAACTTCCTGGTATTCTATTGTGACTACTACTATCCTTCCCGTTCTCATTTTTTCCGATGAAAAAGATCTTAGGGTTTGTTCTTCGATTTGAATCCTTGTCGCCCGATTGTTCGGTTTGGCGCAGTCCTTTGACCTGTAATCACTATGAAGACCTATCTCATCCTCAGAATACAGCCTTGGCCTTTCTTTTATTTGACTCTTTTGTAACTTTTATTTCCTATAGATTCTTCGTCGTCTGTTGAATTGGGCGATGACTCCGAAAAATTTGAAGAATATTTATTGTCACTCGAGCTGTATACCCCAGTTTCCGTCCCGTCTGTCTTCCGACATCGTATCTTCTTTTGTACTTTTTACATGAGCCTTATTGAAGGTCCAATTGCGATAACGAATGGGATGATGTTTGCGGATAGCCCACCTAGTATCAACATAGCACCCCTCCAGTCGTAGATCAACTGCAGATATTCAGCTGCAATGGGTACAAAGATGGTTCCAAAGGCAAACCCGGATGTAGCTATCCCGTACATTACGTCGAATCGTTCCTCTGCAACCTCCTTGAGACGATGACAGATGAGACGAAAACCAAAGAGCTACCAAGTCCTATCAAAGAACAAAATAATAATAGTCACAGGGATCAGATTCTGAAACAAAATCCTGGATATTGCTCATGCTGCAATGATAATTATAAACCTTTAGGTCAGTCCAAGAACCCCATGACTTTTACAAGCCTATCGGCGTCTGATTATCAAGATATTTATGATTGGAAATCGAAACCAATTTTGCGTTTGCCAAACGGTTTCATAACACTACAGTCTATTGGGAAAAACGAGTATGGACAAACCGGTCACTCAAAGATTTTTTTACTTTTTTGAGGCACTTCTTGATCAATTTGAAGCGCGATTTTTTTTAGGGCTTCAATATTATACCATAACAGTGCATCTCAGATTTAACATTGTTAAAGATAAACTTGAGTTCTGGTAATGCGATTGCATTGTGAAAGAAAGGTGTGGAATGGATCAGAAAAGTTGATCATATAGCATGCAAGTATAATGGTGTGTAATGCAAGGTTCTGGAGTTATCAAAATCATCATAAATTTGGCAGAGTCTTGGTAAAGTAAAAAATACTGACACAGAAAGATGTATATGGGACAACACACATGGTGTCGGGGCTAGTACTACCCTGATTTCCTTATATTTCTATGCTCATTCCTCAGCCAGTATACATTTTTCTTCAAAATTGTTTGGCACATAACATTTATTTGTAATCTTGAACATTCAGTGTAAGTTTCGTTAATTCTGTGAGAATTCATTTCTTTTTTTACCAGACTCAGTTTATCTTTAAACGATGCCTTTAAAAGCCTACTACGTGTCCAAGCGCTTTACTATTTTAATTATATTATCCCGTGGTTATTGAATATAGTTGCTACTCCGCACATGCCGCTCCGCTCCCTGGGGAGTATTCCGGTCAGACGCCATTATACAAGCGCATGCGCACATACCAATCCAACCACGGTAATGTTCCTACTCTACCAGGTACCCATTTATCACCGAGGTGGAGAATGGCAAATGTAGATAAACTTGTCTTGCCAAAGGACATGAACAATCCGGTGACGTATCAACTAGAACACGACAGCTCTACCAAAATCACCATAATAATGATACATGATAAGAATAATAAATTCCTTATAAATCGGCTTCCGAATAGATACAAAGCGCATTAATATAATTAAAAAACATAAAACATACTCATTGTTCTGAGTACACAAAGGAATTAGAAAAAATATGTTGTAAAAAAACTACTTTGATGTTGTAAGATATTTTCAATCTCTCAGAATCACGCAGGGAAATAACAGGTTTGATGTGAGAATGAGAAAATTGTCTGGTACTACGTTACAGTGACATATCACCGATGCAGCCAATAAGAAAAGCACTGGGGGCGTTTCACAAAGCCCTTTTTTAATGACAAACATCAGTGACAAATCTGCTGATAACCAATCAGAAGCAAGGATTTTAGTAGCTTATAACAAAAAACTGTCATTAATTGTCACTGATGACAAGTTATGTGAAACGTCCTGATTAATGGTCCACGCAGAGCAGGACACGTACCCAATACAAATAATTAAAAGTAGCTTTGAAAAGGCAGAGAAGCTGCAGAAGACTCACTTGGACTGAAAATAAAAGTCGACAGGGTGAATGAAAGCTTGCCTTCTTGAAAGGTTTGTAGAAGCATGGGCACCGTTTCACGAACCCGTGGTATAACAAGTTCACCGCCATCTCATTAAAACGTGTCTTTATAAATTATGTCTTATAATTATGCGAGTTTTAATTCCATGCACGCGTTTCAATGTGATGTCCTTGTTCTTGTATTTATGGCGGTTTCGTGAAACGTTGCCCAAAAACCACATGCCAAAGAAGCATTATATAAAACTAAAGAATGGATCGGATGTCTTACCCAATAAAGCAAAGCATAGACAAAAATCACCGGAGTCAAGGAAAGAGAGAAAAATCGTTCCACATGTTGTACAAATAGCTCCCACCATGATGATTAGTCTTGGGTTTCCCAGCTGTCGATATCCTAGAATCACGAATGGAGCTAGAAGACGAAATAATATATTAAATCATTTGAATAATGCCTGACGTATATAAAGGTATATTACTCATATTGCACAGGAGGAGTAATTTCGATTGCGTTATCTTCCTGCAATGAGCCCGGCAAGGCAATATCCAGTTCTGGAGTCTTGAGTTTCTTGAGTTTGAGTTTATTAACAACAAAAATAATAACAAGTAAAACATAATGTATCAAGCATGATTACATAAAATATAACAATATAACACAAGATCGATACATTACACATGAATTTTATAAACATTGTTTTTACAAAGTATGTTGTAAACAAAATTAAAGGCACTGGCAGTGCCTTAAAAGGATGTCACACGTTGTGGTCCACGTTTCTCGTCGTGCAAATCGAAAAGTCCTAATTGTTGTTAGGGAGGACCATGCATGCAGGTGGACCAGGTAGACCAGGCTCCATAAACCCATTTATTTCGTAATGTTATCAAATATAATGCACACATTTATGTTAAAGGTACTATGTCCCTTATGCAGCCAACCTCAAATTCTGTAGAACTTTGCAGGAATTATGAATAATTATGTCTTGTATGTCCTATCTGTGAAATTTAAACGTTAGCAGTGTCCTAATATTCTAAATATGCAAGGAAACCCGTTTACTTGCTAGACTTCACACTGTCATGCAGACACTATTGGGTGACTGACTGGCCTTTTTTTCTTCTTTGGTAATAACATACATAAAATGAGCTGTAAAGGGTACAGAGCATTTGTCTACATCAATACCCACTTCTTGTGATGGCCAAAATTAAACTGATTGAATCTTTGCGCAGAATAAAACGTATGACCATACGGTCGTCTGAAAATCAAGACTGTTACTTATTGGCTCTATAGCTCCTAAGTCGATTTGACAACAGTTGGTCGTTATTTTCCCACTTGAAGACATTTTCCAACCCCCCTTTTCATTTGTTGGGCCTGCATAATGGAACATAGTACTTTTAAAAAGGCGGCCTCGTTACAAATAATTATTTCATGTACCCGTTATGACTAATTGTATTTCAATAGTCAGAATGCTAATTGTATACATTAATCGTTTCTAGGTAACACAAACATTATTATACACTTAATCATAACAGGTGAATGAAATAATTTGTAACGAGGCACTTAGCAAGAATTTGTGCATTAAATTTGACTACATAACGAAATAAAAGGCTTGAAGGAGCCTAATAGGGACTTTTAGATTTGCGTGGACTGATACCTGTGACGTCCATTCAAGGCAGTGCATTAAAAGGACGTCGATCGTAGCAATCCACGTTGTCGTTCGGCAAATCTAAAAGTCCCTATTATCTACGACGCCAACTACACGACGCCATTTACTCATTTTTACGGAATTTAAAAACAATCAAGGGGCCGATCCCCTCATCGTCACTCTTGATATATTTCGATTACCCGCCTGAACTTACCAAAGAAATAAACGAAGCCGATGGCGAACCCCGCCGCAAGCCCCAACTCGCTCGTAGTCAATCCCAAGTCCTCACAAAGCTCACTCTGGAAGATTCCCACTGATCTATCGATACCTCGCGAGAAACTCGTCATTAGAAAATCAAAAATACTACCACAGCGTTCCGTCCTTTTTGACAAAACAACAAGCCATCTTTCGACTTTTATCCAGCTTGACAGCGTCATGAACTAAGTTTGTTATTCTAAATGACAAATGAAAGCCCTATCAAAAGTTACTTTCGAGAGTATCTATTCGTGGCAGTATATAACTACCAGAAAAGCACTGCTTGAGACTCAAGTTAGACCAGACAAGATTTTTAATGAAGACGGGCTGGGACTGCAATGACCCAATATAGCCTTGCCATACTTTGTCTATCAAAAAGCACTGTTTTTTTTCTTTCAAAGAGGCAAGAGAGAATTATAAAGAAAAACAGTTCTTCCTAACCTTTTACGCTTGAAAGATGCATTCATGCAACTTCTTTGACAAAATTTCAGTCGCTGTAGGCCTTATCTATTAGGCTGTTCACACCGCAATGAGATAGCGCGGTCTTCTAGCGCGCGCTAGACCGCGCTCTCTCTCGTGGACCACCCCCAAGAAGTGCTCCAGTGGCACGCCGTTTTGGCTCGCCGTGGCTCGCTGTTGGGCGGACCGAAACGACGTTGTACCTTCCAAACCGCAGAGATAGCGCGGTCTAGCGCGCGCTATCTCTGCCGGTGTGAACAGCCTCTATGATTTCAAAGCAAAACATCACATTATGCCGAAGTCACTCCCCATCATTTGTTGTTTGTTTGTCCATATCTTTGTCGTTCCCTTTATTATAGGACTCAAGTCGACCTACTAATAATAAGTAGTTCATCTTAAAGTCCAAGATCAAACTCGATGAGTGAACATAACATAGTATACAAATATACACTGCCTTGAGAGATTCTGGTTAAAACTATGCGCAAGAGGTGACTCCAATAGTACTATTTGCTGAGGGGCGCAGCCCCCGAAGCAAATGTACTTTTGGAGTCTCCGAGGCCCATAGTTTAACCAGTACCTCGAATAGAAGGCATGGTATTTTGTTTTATATCCTGCATCACAAATTTATTAAAAAAAAAAAAAAATGTCAATTTTTATCTAAAAAGATTTAAATATTTTGTTTTCATTAAATTAAGATTTGAAAAATAAAATTGATTCAATTCAAAAAAAAAAAATTCACATTTTTTTTCAATTATTCCAAATAGTAAACCAAATGCCCTGCTCTCATATAGTACTTTCTAAAAATAGGTCAAATATTTCTGGTCATGTGACGAGCTCTCAACCAATCAAAAGCCAACAAATTTTGATGCAGGATATAAAGAGAATAATGCCATCGATATGGGGAAGGTGTTGTAAAGAATGGCGTCATCTTCTTTGCCTGGAGCTACACCATTGATTCTTGAACATCGACGAAGTTTTCCTCGCTTAAATAAATTTATGTCAGACTTAGGCTCATTCATACATCCTGAAGCCTACTAGAGTAACAGATAAACTTAATGAAACTATTTATATTGTAGCGAAAAAGATCATACATGGGTGTGTGTAAATGTATGTTTTTTTGTAATAACATTATACGAGACTACCCCCGTGTCCACACACAATTTTTTTTTTTGTATAGCTATCCCGAAACGTATACCGATTCGGGAAAGCCATACGATGAAATTGTGTGTTTGTATGCTTACTAACGATACGTCGTATAAAGAAACGTCGTATAACGAAACGCGGGTCTGGCATCGATCGTTTCGAACTAGAACTCAATTGCAAACCCTTTGGCCCGAATTGCCAAAGGAGGATTGTCGACAAACCTAGGTTTATGTGCGTCATGAAACGCGTCATAATTATGACGCACAGAAACCTAGGTTTGTCGACAAACCTCCCTTGGGAATTCGAGCCTGCGAGCCGCAAAAACATTTTGATCCCATGCTAGAAATCCGGAATCCCCCACTGTGGCAGACGTAAATTAAGAAATTAAAAATACGCCCTGCGGCTACCCTAACTATTATGTGACTGCTATGTATATGACCGTGAGAATGCTGCGGCGGCCCTATAACTATCATTGATATTGGCCGTAGATATTTTTGACCCCATGGCCGCCACGGCAAATGTAACCTAGGCATTATAGCTACAATGCTATTTGTCATGATTAGGTTATGATGTGTAACTGCACGGAGCCTATTCTGAAAACGATTTTATCGATTTTATCGACGTCATGTTAGGGAAAAACGATGTAAATTGTCATACATACATACTGAATGCTCAGAAAAAAATTCCAATTGAAGCTTGGGCAGATGTATCTTTAAAGCCTCGGTCACAAATGCCATTACAAACTGCTACGAACGCCGTACGAACGATTTTCAGACAATGGAAATTCGGGAAGACAATGGAAAAACAGGGAGATTCGTACGAAATTATCGTTCGTACGAACCTTTGTGACCGTAGCATTAACTTTACGCAAAACGAACCAGGCTTTGTGAAGACGTTTACCAATGAAAATGACACTTTACCACCTACTGCGAGCACGCCAAGCGAAAGACTGTCTAGCCAAGAGAGAGAGAGAGAGAGAGAGGTCTGCTACTTATACACTACACTACATATAGCATGTACTTTTCCAGCCAACTCCTCGGACAAATTTCTTTTTTACCCAAATCTATGTAAAAATAAAATCATACAATAAGGTTGGGTTAAAATTTTACCCACCTTTGGGGTAAAAAATTACAAACAACAAAGTAAACGAGTACCCAGGATGAGTTGGGTAAAAATTACCTCAATGTTGTGTCAAAAAGGGAACATGGTTTCGTGGGGTAACATTTTACCTTTTACATTGGGTCAAATATATTGCAACATCAGTTGGGTAAAACATTAAACATTTGCTGGGTAAATTTTTACCCAACCACCCCTGTGTCAAATAAATACCCACAAAACAATGCATGTTCCCTTTTTACCCTCGTAAAGTGTAACATTTTACCCAATATTGGGTATCTTTTTTTTTAGAGTGTAAGAAGAGTGTCAAAACGTGTTAAAGAAGATGATGCATCACGTACTGGGAGAAGTCCGTTGAAACCTTTGCTTTGCCAAGGCCAGTTTTGTGAAACTAACTGACTCTGGAAGACGAAAACTCACATGGAAATCCATAATGTACAATCTCACATGGAATCCATAATGTACAATCTACCTAAGAGGGTATCAAGCTTTGTAACCAACTCATGTATTGACTCTTTACTATCATACGCAAATCTTTACAGGTGGGGAAAACGACCGACAAACAAGTGCCCTTTCTGCCCACTTACGGCTTGGCACCCTTCACCACATTCTATCAAACTGTTCAACATTTCTTTATAGATACGAAGATAATATAGATAATATTCTTAGGTATATTTATCGAACTGTGAAAGAGTCTCTCCCTCACGAACAAGTTTTATGCCGATATTCAGGGTTTCACCGTTGCGGGCGGAACCATCCCATCCCATATTTATGTAACTTCTCAACGCCCAGATCTCGTCGTTTATTTGGGAATCAATGAAAGAAATGCTAATGATCGAACTAACAGTGCCCTTGAGACAAACACCAATGCTGCTCACACGAGAAAGCTCG
>NW_022144834.1:0-14424 GCF_000002235.5 Strongylocentrotus purpuratus | reverse complement strand
TTTAATGTAACCTTGATAAACATGCCCAATGTGGAAATGCATGATGTCAATAAGTCATGTGACCAATATGTAAATTACTACTCTGCTTTTGGCTCCGATAAGCTGTTACTTTGCCGACCCAAAAACCCACAGGCACTGCGTGTTCATGCAAGGTTGTACTTTTGAATCAAGACCTTGTTCATGAAACCGTTCCAATCAACGCCGGCCCACCTTTGCTTCTCAGGCTCCAAGGCTAAACCTGTCCAAAATTACGTCCTTAGATAACCAAACGACAATCACCCACAGTGCAACGGTCAGAAAACCCGGTCAAACGAGACAGCATGAATAGTGGCTACGGGAAACCTTCTATTCCTTTTGGCATTTTGTTTGACTTGATGTCATTTTGTTAAACTGAGCACTCGCAATGATGTCCCTGCGTCCATCTACACGCATAAAACACCCGGAGCCTATGGATAAAAGTCAGCACCGCGACAGATCCCCTCCGCAAAATGGTTTAGTGATTGATGTCTAATCGTGGAGGCTGTGATTCCCCAAGCCGTCGATGCTGAAATGATATAATTATCGGTGGAATAATGGTTGTAGCGGAGGGGCTCGTTACGCATCGCGGGCCCCAAGGCTTGCCAGGCAGGATGATAAATGCGCCAATTTTTTTTTTTTTTAAAATGGCACTGATTCTCTGAATCAGAAAGGAACAGCCAATTTTTGTATCGGAAAAAGTCACAGGCTGGAAAGTGTCATCAATAAGTTTCCGGGGCCTTTTTTTTAGATTATGTTTGCCTGAACCATGAGTGCTTAAAGAGAAGATACAACATTTGCAAACATCAAAAAATGAATGATCAATTATCACAAAATACCTTACTGAATTGTAGGGAATGACAGTCTAAAGCATCCTGTAAAAATTGTGGCTCCTGGTGTGCTGACATTTTCAAAAAAAACTGTATTGTTCCAATGCTCGTCGGCCAACCAGCGTGGAGGAAAACTGGCTTTTTTGTCAAAAACTGCTCCAAAGTTTTCATATTCAGTATTCTGCATCTTCATTGCAATTGATTACACACATATGAAGGGGTACAAGCCTGCTAGACTGATTGTTTGACCTCAATTCCCCAAAGTCTTTACATTTCTCCATTCATCTAAGTAGGGTCAGTGAACCAGACTACAAGAAGTGATTGGTTTTCTTGGTTTTTCCAGCATCTACAAGCCAAAAACTTGAAACAAGTCAGTTTAACAGTATTGCTATAACATACTAATCCTCCAAATCCATTTATTTCTGAAAATTGCAGCAAATGCAAATGTTGCACACTCCCTTTAAACGTTGTTGAACTAGATCCTCATTGGATTTCTAAAACTAACAAATTGGGCAACAATTCCCCGCGTTTGAAAATAAAATAGTTTCTAATTAGTATTTTTTTTACAGATGTTTGCATAAATTCATCAATGCTCAAAAGTTCTTAGAAACTGCTCAACTAATCAAGGCATGCTTAGATTTCAACTTTCACCAATCATTTTATCATCACTGTCAAGAATTTTACAAAAAATTAATTCTTTAACAAACGTATGTTATGACAACACCCACTTTTTTAATGAAAAATACCTTATGACGACGACAGCAAGTGTGTGTTCCTGAAATCTGATTTAAAAATGGCTTCCCATTTTTACCTAGTTCTGGAATCAGTTTTGAACTGTAATGTACCAATAACCCTTTAGTCACTTCCCTGCTTAATATTACCACTCTAGTGCCCGAAACCACCAGAGCACTTCTATGGTTTTATGTATTCTTCTGTGAATAAACACAATGTAATACAATGTTAATATTAACCCATTAGCACGTGTACTACATTGTATTACATTGTGCACTTTCAATGTATGTATGTAAAAGCTACATGTACACTCAGATTTCTCCAAATTCTAGTCAATGGATTCAGATTGGCTGTTCAGTAGAAGTCTTTTCATGCATCCAGTCTACATGATGAGCCGATTAAGCCCATTCGTTGGCATTATGGGGTAATCCTATACAACAGCACTGCCCAGAGGCTTACAAGTGTCAGCCAGTCAGTCAGAGAGATAGGTACAGACATAACAAGAGGACACTAGGCTACTCTCTGGCACCAGTAAAACGTGTACACCGTATTGGAACAATGATGACATTCATGTACATTTCAAATGTACTGTATTCCAGGAACCAATCTGCTGATACATTTAGAGGAGCTTTAACTAAAAACTAAGCCGTCTCCCGCATCACACCCCACCAAAAGTGCTGTAGTCTTAATTGTGAGTTAGCACTCAATTGGAAGAAGAGAAGATATATACAAAAATTGTACATGAGCATGAACATACTACAATGTGTGTACTCTTACGTGCACAAAATAAATTACAAATGACAAATTGGACATGCCCATCAGTACATTGTTTACTAAGGCATTTTCTTGGAGCACAAAACAATACTACGTGTACATGTGTCAAAAAAACCAAAACCACACTGTGAAATTGTTAAGGGTTCTTTGTTCCTGTGGAAGGGGCTGGATCGATTTCCTGCCTGCAGACTACCTCCATTTCTATCCTGACAACATCCCGTAGTGTCTCTGTGTAAATCGTTACTAACTCGGGAAAACTGTACCACAAGCGTTGTTGCTTCGAAGGATCAAAACTCACCAGGTTTTGCTGTCAATGATTTCATTCACAAGACCTCGCAGCGACCCGCAAATGCTCGCAGATGGTTGAAAAATAAATTCCCCCATTATACAATAATAAAAACATGGCTTGCAGCTTTACTGCCACCAGCAGTTTTGACGAATCAGAGATTTAAGGGGGGAGGGATAGGGGAAAATGTGTTTTTGAAAGGACTCGATGAAAAACTATGAAATGTCAAGTTATCATTGCCGCAGCCACGCTTTCTCAAACCTCACGAAATGCTCCGAGCGACGACAACGAAAGAAAAAAAAGGGGGAGGAGGGAGAGAGTATATAGAGAGAGTCTAGGCCCACTTTGCCGGCAGCTTGGCCATTTACACCGCGGCGCGCGCTTCCTAAAGCGGCCCGGTAGCCAAGGGGGCGGAAAAGAGTCGCACTCGGCAAATTGTGCGGCGAAACCAGAACCGGCGTTGCGCCTGGGGCAGCCTGTAGCAATACTGTAACAAGTAGGGCAGCGCGGATATGTGTCCACTTGGCCGTGATATGGTAGCCCCTAACTCGCGCTTGTCAGCGGTTGGCGCTGACGCTGCATGCCGCTTTTGCCGGGCCGGACCCGCTCTGGATTGAGGGCTTGAAAAGTCGTCACAGCCGTATGACTTTTGGATGAGTTTTTAATCAGGGGCGTGAAGAACTAAGGCTATCAGACTTTGTACCGGAGCACTCTTCCAATTTACATTTTGTTACTCCTACGGGTTTATAGTAACATGTAAAATGATACACGAACAGACATTATGGTCTGGGATAAAGGGATACAGCCGCTGAAAAATCATGATACAAAACGTCAACCCCTTTCAACCTTAGACCAGTGTACACACTGTCAGAGTCTTTAAAAACTTGGAGTGGTGGCCAAGACCAAAAGAATGGGTGCACTTGCAAGCAAAGGATAAATTTTGTTTTAAAATTTGTGTAGTTTATACCAGTAATGATTCTGATACATCAATGCAGTACAATGTATCACAATATAGTAGTACAATCTATTACACTGTATTACAATGTAGTAGTAGTACAGTGTAGTACAATAAACTGCACTTGTGCTCTGTACATAAGTACTGGGTTAAATCTATGGTTAAATTCATGTTGCTGACAAGATAAGAAATATTTGCTACAATAAATGAAGATATACTGGTACTTGGCAAATCCAGTTTAATACCAACTAAAACATCAAGCAAAACATATTACTTTTCATTGGTACCCAGCTGAATTTTCACTTTTTTGCAGATTGTTCCCTCATTTTTGTGGCTTAACACTCCATACATACTTACATGAAGGTCATAACCATCACCTACATACGTTTTCATAGTTTCAGGAACAATACACGTAGTCCCATAATGCAAGCTGCATAGAAACCCTCAACTTAAAAACATCATTTTGTACATTTTTGTCTGTTTACAACTTGTACACTGCACGTGCCTGCCATTGTTTCACCACTATCACAAGAGGCGCTCCATACATGCCAGTGCACAAAGCAATTGCACTAAAAGATACTTACCGTATGTCAACATTTCACCTCAAAAAACAGCGAAATGTTGTTCTCCGAAAACAGCCAAAAATACACTGATAGTTTATTCCCCCCAAACACATAAACTTAGCAACACAAGTAAAAATACTGCAATCAATTCTTTTTGGATAACTGATTGTCATGAACTACACGGCCATAAATGTTCACAACCAAACCCCCATACATTACATGTACAATCTGCTTATTGCATTGATCTACTTACATAAATTTGATGAAAAGTAATATGTGAGGGAAGAGAAAATTTAAATTAAAAAGTAATTCTAATCAGACTGTCGAATTCAATGATGTATTCGGATTAGAACTTTATCGCACAGTCGTATCGGTTTTCACACTGAAGTGTCATTTTCGGGCTCGTTTTCGTTCTGATACTAATTGGCGACAAAACTCGATCGTCTTTTGGTGGGAAAAATAGGCGACAAGTCAGATCATGGTCTGATCTCGTTTTCACAGTTCAAAACAGCTTGCATGTATTTTTAATTTTCGGCCCAGAACTCAAAAGGATTGTTTTTTAAGGTACCAGCTTGGAGTAATTAAAGATTGAGACCAAAAAAGAGGTCTGGTGCCTCGTTTTTTCTGCGTTGCTTTACTGTCTTTACTATTGGATTGGAATTTGTTATTCTATTGGAATGGCACTGTTTAAAAAAAAATTCAGTGACATGCATATATTTGTAAAAAAAAATTGTTGTAATTACTTTCTTTTGTCCATTTTTTAGTCTGAATGTTAGTGATTATTCAACATAAATTGCTGTCAAGATATTAAGGATCAATGATTTATTTAGGTTAATAAATATCCAATACTTTAGTTCATGCACCCACTGTATATGAACAAACTGAGCATGTAATCAAAAGATGACGGAACTTTTTCATTCATTTTGTTTTTGTGCTTCACGAGTTTGTTATCAAACCTCTGATTGTTCCCATTCTTCAGTCTCCCCAGATTAATTGACAAACGGGCCCATAAATTTTGAAAGTCTGTCCGACGGGCTACCAGCGTATCCAGAGAATCCCCCCCTTACGCTTCACGGGTAGCCAAAGTCTGGAGACCGATGCGGTATCTAGGTTAATGACTAATGCCCCTGACAAAACCTAATACCACCGAGCACACATGTGGGAGCCAGCACAAATTTACGGCCTCTCACTCGCCGGTGTATTCTTGCACGCTCGGCGAGGCTCTCCTTACCCCTCGCAACAAGCGCCGGTTAACGAGGCTTGCGCGTATCGGCTTACGGTGTGCGTTTCATCGGTGCCCCGCTACCAGAGACCGTTGTTGGATCTTGCCTCCCTTTACTCCAAACCGTGGTATCGACCTTTCATGACAGGAAGGTATCCGAGGCGTATCTCTTGGCCCGGTGTATCGGGTGTACGTTTACCGGGGACCGGGGAAACCGGTGTGGAGGAGTCTGGGTTTTTGTTTCACGTCGGGGCGACATGGATAGGGAAGTGGGGCCGATGGAGTAGCTCAACTATAGTGGGCAAACTGTTTGGACAAACACTTCTATCTCCTCTTACTACTTTTTTTTTTACCTTTCTATCCGAGACCATCATATCTGGTGATGATCAGTTTTCCCAACTCTTTGGAGTTTGCTGGATGCATGACAGCATTCTTTTAAGTTCTTGGATATCCGCAAGGCTTGGGGAAATCGGTCCAGAAGTTTGTCTGCATGAGTAGTGTGTGTACACTAGCAGCAGCAGAGGTTGCAACTCTAGGAAGTCAGGTGTCCTGGTTTTGCCAGGGGAAGTGCCTTGTGTATCTACATCCTGGATTCTCTTGTTGGAAACTTGGCGATCAGCTATCAAATTTGCCTTGTTTATCTGGTGGATTGCAAAACAACATCTGACCAAAGCGTGAGTCTAACCAATGTGGCTATCTAGAAACTGAAACATAGTGCTACTTTTTCTTAGAATCAAACGGAAGACCACACTTGGTGTATTTGTGCATAAAAATCTGAGCCAAAGCGGATGGCCATTATAGCCACGTTAGATAAAGCAGCGCTCTACTGTCCATGTACATACTAGGGTTGGAGGCCAGTAAATAGGCCTGAAATTGCCTACGCCAGCAAAATAAAATTGTGCATGCCCTAAATTTTTTTGCTGTAAAGAGCATTTTGGGCCATGAACTTGAGGATTTATAAAAAAAAGAAGGGTGGAAGCCGTGCACAGGACTGCGAGCGCTAAAACTGTGAAGTTTGGATGAAATCGGGCCCTACAAATTTCTCTATCGTGCAATGGAGCGCAGGCATCAATTTCAAATTGGCGATGGGCTTAAGGACTTCTTTTAGGGGTGATAATCTTCAGTTGAAATTTTCTCCCGAAAGTCATTGTTAAACCTGCCAAACATTGACCAGAAATGAAAGATGATGAAATAAGCTTTAATTTAATGTGTGTCTCAAACACCTTGGAGAGTTGTGAGTATTTTTCCTGAATTTCGGAAGTGGGCGTATTTATAACTGGGGTCTATGGCAGTTTTTGTCACTGGTTTGCAACCCTAGTTTTGTTCAAATGTGTTCGCCTTGGTTGCACGATTGTTGAACAGTTGAAAAGTTTCAGCCTGCTTCCTGTACAGGCATGCCCAAGGCCCACTCAGTGATTTTGAGCCTAAGAAACATACACTAAGAACATGCCATCGATTTCGTGCAAAGTGGAGGATTTTAAAGGATTCCTCGCCAAAAAAACCTCTTCCTCACAAAATGTCCTTTTTGGTTTTCATAAAGTAACTCTACCCACGCTCTCAACATATTCAGGTTTTTTTTTTCTCTGACAAATTTTCAATGCAAAACAATCTCTTGATGATGTCGAATTTGTTGAGTAAAACAAAAACTTGTGAGATTTTCACAAGTGAGTGGGGACAGTAAATTTTGATCAAGTCTAGCGTCAAAATGTGTTCAACTAAAAAAATCTCTTCGTAATCTGTAATTTGTTGAGTATGTGTAGACGAAATATTGAAAATCAATGAGTAGGGGAATAAAGTTAAAATCCAGGCTTGTGCTCACAGTAAACCTGAGGGATATGTCGACTGGGTAAAAAATAACAACCAAAGTAAGGTTTTCTACTAGACAGGTCGTATCACACCATATCCTGTTACTGAACAATGCCTGGAGCCCGGCCCCCTATCCAACCGGTACCAGGCACCAAGGTTGACACGCTAGGGTCACCGTTACCGGATAATTCATAAAAAAGGTCACAGTGTTTTGTTGGAATTTTTCTCTGAACGACACACACCCTTTTGCTTTGAAGAGGGGGACCGGTTTATTGTAACGGTTGGTATATTTGGAAGTTGCAACAAACCAAAGAAAAAAAGCCACCCCTGGAAACACGCCCCCTCGTTTCTTTGGAGAGGGAGCTTATTTAGTGTGCACTCCGGTTAGTGCCAGGTATTTGGAAATTTTGAATCAACTACAAAATATTGTAAAGGTAAAAGTTCATTTATAAACAAATCTACTAAATAATTATGAAATACCTTACTTGACTGAGATTGAATAATAGTCTCAAGCATCCTGTGAAATCAGGCACATAATGCTGTCAATTTCAAGAAAAGTGGAATTTTTGTATACAAAAAAACTGACTTTATTTCATATACTGCACCCAATTTACCAAATTTAGTTAGTCCACATTTTGTTCGCAATCGGTTAAACACATCCGTGAATGGGTGCAAGCCGGCTAGTCTGGTTCCCTGACCTGACAATTCCCTGACGTAGAGGTAGGGTCAGGGAACCAGACTACAAGAACAGCATTTTTTTCATGGTTTTTTCCAGCATCTTTATGTATAAACACAACTGTTTAAACAGGTCAGCGTATCTATATTGCTATAAAATACTAGCCCCCAAATTCCATCCATTTCTGAAAATTACAGAAAAGCAATTGTTGTATTAGATCTGTGCATAAAACTACATGCATGGACACATATCCCAAGTCTGAACTTCAGGAAAAAATCCGCTAGGCCACTGGCCAGTGGCTCAGGAAATGGTCCAGACCCAAAAGGGTTTTGCTTGGCAGGTTTACAGTGTACAGTGACTATTCAATTGAACTATCGTAGGATAGACTCCGATAGTTTGAATGCTTTGAGGGATTAACAGTACATGAGTTAAAGGGAAGATACAACATTTGCAAACATCAAAAAACGAAATGATCAAATTATCACGTAATACCTTAGTGAATTGTTAGGGATTGACAGTCTAAAGCATCCTGTAAAATCATGGCTCCTCGGTGTGCTGACATTTTCAAGAAAAACTGTATTTTTCCAATGCTGGTCGGCCAACCAGCGTTGGAAAAACTGGCTTGTTTCAAACACTGCTCCTATTTTTTCCTATTTAGTTAAATTCCGCATTTTCTTTGCAATAGATTACACACCTGTGAAGGGGTACAAACCTGCTAGAGTGATTCTTTGACCTTACAATTCCCGTAAGTCTTTACGTTTCTCCCTTTCATCTAAGTGGGGTCGGGAACAGCCTACAACAAAATGACGGGTTTCTTGGTTTTTTTCCCAGCATAAACAGGCCCAAATGTGAAACAAGTCAGTTTAACAATATTTGCTATAACATGCTAATCCTCCAAATCCATTTATTTCTGAAAATAGCAGCAAAAGCAAATGTTGTACATTCCCTTTAACCATTTTACCTTTTTAGCACTTGTGTACATTGTACTACACTGTATTGGCACCGTGATAAATCCATAAATCCATAGAGTGCAGGGAGGGTTTGAGGCGGTACAGGGGAGTAATAGGCAGGGCAATTTGGGGCGGTACAGACTACAGAGACTATTAGGCTTCAAGCAAAAGACAAAATCACGCTGAATTTTGATGGTGTGTATGTAAAGAAACCGAGACCTGTACAATGTAGAGAATTGTTATGTGCTGTTGGAAATCCTGTAGCTACATGTACATGGCACAATGTACTATCCTTGAATGTACATTAACCTCCTGCTATCTGAACAGTCACGGACAGTAACAAAAATTCAAAGCTGTTCCCCTGCCATGCTTTTCACACCACCTAGTCACAAACAGTCAGATCACATTTCAAGCAAAGAACTGTGACTAGTCAAACTCAGTCAACAGACAAAGCAGGCAAGTGGTAGACACAGCTGGCTTATTAATCACCCACAGTCAAAGCATAGCTGCATCAAGTTACATAAACAGCCACAGCCAGTCAATCCTGCATTATGAACAGGCTGGGAGCTGTTAACTGTTGAAAGCAGTCACTTGATTGATTTCGACTACAGGGACAACTTGGCACAGAAAGCATGTTTGCGTAGGATTAATGTACCTGATACACGATTGTGCTGTAGTAAATCATGTATACATTGTGCTTCCTAGAATGTAAAGCAAAACTTGTAAAGAAAACCACAAGTCAGCCTTAATATATGGATAAAGCATGTACCAGCTGTAACCACACTGTCGTCAAAGCAAAGCCTTTTTGTTTGCAAAGGATAAGTGAACAACATTGTTCAACATTGATTAAAAAGCAACAATGGGACTCAAGTTATAGTTTTTCATATGTCAAAGGTCATGTAATCATAATGTCATAGGTCACCATTCCAACTTCTCACAAACAGTTTTTCAACTTGTTGACATTTAAAAAAACACAGATTCAACCATGTACCTGTACGCAACAGTGTGTTACACAAACACGCACACTGTAAATATGCATCTTTTTGTCATTGTAAAAACGAAGCCCTACTGGGAACCGGTGGCACAAAGCTACACACCCACGCATAGGGTTCATTACACCGGCCCCCTGCCCCACTGCAAAAACAGCCTCGTATTGCAAAAATGAAGTTATGAAACCGCAGACTTCTTGACTCAAAAAATATGCCATTGGCCTAAAGGGCTGGCGTTGAAGCAGGATATGCCAACTATGTCCCCTTCTGCCCCCACTCTGCTAACATGAGGAGGAGCGAGATTATGGGGGATAAAATTACAGGCAGGAGAGCCGGTGCTGGCCCACAGCGTTGGGCTTGTATGACTCAAACAAAAACTTTTTTGGAAGTCTCGGTGTGTATGTTGGTGTTACCAACAACAACAAAAAAGAAAAAATTGAAAAAACAATTGTGGCGATCGAATAAAGAAAACAATGTTGCAATGTTTCCCAGACATTTCTGGAACAGCTTTTGTTTTTGTACTGATTATTTTGTTTCTTTCTTTTCTTTTTCTTTCCTTTCCTATTTGTTTCTCTGGGGTTTTTTTTTTTTTTTTTTTTTTTTGTATTTATTAGTTTTTTTTTTGGGGGGGGGCAATTCGAACATAAATTCCCATGCAATTTCCTCAAACTGAAAAAGCCAAGGTACATGTATGCAATTGCAAGCATGCTCTTCCAGCGAGCTTAAGTTCCATTCAAATATTTGCATGCCATGCGGATGATGCAGGAAGGAATGATTCAGAATGTAACTTGTGATTTCAGATAAAAATTTGGAAGGTCCAGCAGGGTCTACTTAAATCAGCTGGCTTTTTGGGGGGGGGGGGGGTGGAGGGGCGCTGACTTCATACAAGTATAACAGTTACATGTGTGTGAAAAGCTTAATTCTTAATGGTCTACAAATGTACATGTTTTTGCTACCCATTTTTTTTTCTGACATGGGGTGGGAGAGGGGCTAAAGAGGGACAATCAAGCAACTTCAGCCCCTCGGCCTCTCGCCCCCTCCCCCTTCACCAATACAACTCACAACCACAGATTAAGTTCTGAATCTACCCTTCATATTTACCATCTTTTTTTCCCCATTTGATGAAATATGGAATTGCTCATGAATATTCACACTTGTAGACTAGATGGCATTTGTCCCATTCTAAAAAAACACTGCTTGCGTTCACCCAGCATGTCTCCTAAAGTAACGATAGGAACACAGACAACATAAACACTGAAAAATAGATCATTATCACGTTGCAGCCATTTGATTTTTGTTCCCATTCAGATTAATGTAACCAAAGCGAGGCTGGAAGGAAAAATAGTCTGGTTCCTTTTTGCACCAAAACATTATCATTCAGTACTGTTATTGGATACAGGGAACATGAATAAAATGGTGGAAGCATTATAAAGGTCTATACGTTCTAACATTTGACCAAATGTCAGCCTCTTTCAATGATGTTAAAATAAGCATTTAAAAACAAATTGTTCTTTTCTTTTTTTAATAATTGATGCGAAGGTCTAACTTTCGACCTTAACCTGAAAATGTCAGCCTCTTTAGACAAAGTTAAATGAGCATTTTTAAAAGATTTCTCAGTTCTTTTTTTCAATAATTGATGTGGCGACACTTGAAAAATAATAATGCCCATCGCGGGTCAAGAGAATAACATGTAACGGTATCCCGCAGGGGAACCGGTGAGATATAAGTTTAGCAATGCCACGGCATAGGGGCAGTTTATCACGCTACGAAGATTATCCTATCGTATTGCAGAGACTGAAAATTACAGTCGGTGTTCATGTCCTGTCCCATAAGACGCAAGAAAGCTTTTCTTCTTTCTTTTTCCTCTTGGTTTCTTGTCGGGTATCCGGCGTTTTATTTCCAGTCTTAACAGGATGGACGTTGGAGGACGCTTAAACCAGGGTAAGGTCTTATGTTGTGTTGGAAACAAGGTGGATTAAGAGGCTCGTGTGATCCGCAAAGGGGGAGCTTTGCCCCTATCCCCTGCCACAGGTTTGCCCGAACATAAGCCTGACATTGTCTGCCTGCGTCTCCCCTAAACCTATATTCACAATATAGGAAAGCTGCACAATTTCTGACCATCTCACCAGGCACACCTAAGGGTGGCACTCCCCCTACAGTATGACAGGAAAATTGAGCATCCCTGCATGCTGAGAAAAGGTGACCACTCTGGGAAACTATGTACATGTGCCACGTGGAAAACAATAACTTCCCCCACCTTTACAGAAACTTAACTATGTCTGGATACAGCCACCATTTTAAATATTCCCATCCTGAGAACCACTGATGGCTTCTGTCAGATTTTGTTTGATTTTGCAACAAGGGCCTGTTGTTTTACCTGTGAATGTAAGATTCTGTTGGATTCTGCAGGCTTCGTGTGTTAATAAAGCATCTAAGTCTTACCAGTTCACGTTTGCTTTTTCTGTGAACGTCTTGGTACCAAACACTGACTTGTCAAGTCAGACACCCCATGTTTGAATTTACCAATCAATCTGCGTTATTGATTGAACAGAAATTGAGGTCAGGTCAAGTCAACCATTTAACTTTTAAAATAGTCATCAATTCACACTACTTTCAGTATATTATAGATTTTGAATGATTTCTTGTCTTTCAAAAATACCCTATTATTGCCCTTGGTTGGATGGGCCCAGTCAGGATACAAACTTAACGCAAAAAATTAGGATGTTACACACGTTGTACATACAGATCCTACATGTTTATGCCCGGATGTGCTGTATTCTTAACTTAAACGCTCTGTTGTTGCATTCTGCTGGTGGGTATCGTGTTGGAAGGCTCTGAAATATTTAAAGGGATACCAACTGCAAATCTTTACTTGCTGCTTATCATGTAAGAAGTCCACATGTATGTCTGTTCGTTGCCATCGCTGCATGAGAGGCTAGTAATATTATACTAGAGGCTAAAAGAGACCCACATTTTCCCTGTTTTTCGGGGTGGAATATTTTGCATGTGTAACGACGTTTTTTTGTTTAAAAACGATTTCAGAGTTCTGAACTACCAGCAAATAGTTACGGCTGGATGGTTATCGGCAGGACAATGTACGCGTGAAGTTGAGCGTGAAGTTGAAAAAGTGGTCTATTTTTGTGTGAGGCAAACCCTTGATGGCCTTTTGTACTGGAATTGTAACCCTCTGCCATTCATATTATTATGCGGACAAATAGCAAACAGAACAGACTACATATATGTATATAGTATACAATTTAGACTAGTGTAACAATTGTCACAATCTCAAACAGGCCATCCTCTGGTTTCAAAGGAGGGATGGTGCACTTTTCACTTGTTCTGCGGAAGCCATTAGCTTGCAGTCCAGTGATTTAGCAAGATGCAACGTATGGGAAAATGCATGACTTACCAGCTTTATCTTGCACCGTCATCCTGATGTACATGTATTAACATACAAACTGATCACATTATAGCAATAAACGACAACTTTGAAGAATACCAGTAGATGCAAAGGTACTTGCCGCTCTGACGCCCAGCTATCAGGTGTCAAACACAAAAGGTGACTATGTCCCCTTTTTTATAGTCCCCATTTATAGAGTTAATTTGAAAATTACAAGATTGTCAAACAGTTTTGTCTCTAATTTGCAGAGGCCCAGGTTGTTTATGGGTTTTTTTTATGGCTTCTGTGATATTTCCATTAGATTGGGGCGTCCCCCAATCCCCCACCGGTTGCAGGGGTTTAAGACCATCACTTGAAATCACAGACAAACAGACAAATTAATGATCAAATAAATTTGAAACACGCCCATCCCCTCCTCCAGCCAAATATGGACTCTGCAGATAGAATGCACTTTTATCAGAAAATTGAGTAGTACACATAAACACCCTTACTGTGCAAATTTATAAGCACTGGATGACATTCCATTTTTCATTAATAAGCAAACTACGACACTATTGTGCGAGCATCTCTTACTGTGCAGGGGTCAGGGTTTGAATCCAGCTGCTGGTCATATGTTGTGTCCTTGGGCAAGCCCCTTCACTTGCCTCTCTCCATTATACATTTTGTAAATGGGAACCAGCATTTGCTGGGGAGTAACCTGCAATGGACTAGCATCCC
Organism: Strongylocentrotus purpuratus; assembly: GCF_000002235.5. NCBI lineage: Eukaryota > Metazoa > Echinodermata > Echinoidea > Camarodonta > Strongylocentrotidae > Strongylocentrotus > Strongylocentrotus purpuratus. Next base: position 509 of record NW_022144834.1, on the reverse strand, counting down.
ATCCAGGGGAGTAGAAAAATTCTCAGTCGTTTCATGCTACTGAAACCAGAGATAAACGCCAGCCTGATGGGCCACATTGGCCTCGTGACAGGCTTTATTCTTTACTCTTAACTGTGCATATCCCCTATCTTGCAAAAGCTAGTCGGACACAACAACAGCGCGTACCAAACCCTTAATATCTACAATTCCCTTCCATCGCACCTTTCCCCTCCCACCCCCGCCCCCTCCAACCCTTCCCCCTGCACGTACGGAACGAACTTTGATAATTAGACACGCGACACCTTCGCCATATCCCCATCAATCTTCCACCTCACCCCGCGCCGCTCCGAACTCAAGCCGCTCCCCTTAATCAGAGAGAGAATTACAACGGTCTCGGCTTACGCTGAGTGACACGAACACTCCCGAGATTTGGGACAATTCCGAATTCAGATATAAAAAGGGAAATTTCAGGGTGTTTTCATGAGTACAGCTTCTTTTGTTCAATAGGCCTAATATTTTTCACATAAAAA